>NW_024467305.1:548902-718754 GCF_000600275.1 Aspergillus ruber CBS 135680 | reverse complement strand
AAGGCCATGGAGAATGCATGGGAGAGTTTAGGACAGGACTTTTTTGATGGGTTGGTAATGTCTATGGAGAACTGTGTTAATGCAGTTTTAGAGGCAAAGGGGTGGTATACACATTATTAATACGATTTTTATTTTATTTTATTATTTTATGCTGCTTATTCATAACATATTCGATTATCTAGTAAAAATCTTGATGTTTGGTTGATTTATGTGGAAAAGAAATGTTTGGTGATTATATTTTTTTCGTGGTTGCGGGAAATTACGTAGACTTTTGTCCAAGAACTATAATTCAAATCTGGTTTTTATTCGCATATCTTTTTCTCATCATGATTTATTATATATTTGATAAGAATTTTTAAGCATATTGTAATAATATATAAGAGGAGACTGGCTTCTGAATTGTTAGGAGCAGCTGGTTCTTAAAAATGAGCAGTGAGGCATTTTGTCAGTCGATATTAAGAAATTAAAGATTATGTCACATTGCTGATAAGTCTCACTGTAGTGAATACAAGCCATACAATATCCTAATAAGCCTTTTAAGGCCCTGCATTGCCTATTAAGAAACATGGGTTTATTCATAAGGGTGGATATATAGGGAATTTTTTTTTTTATAAAATAAATCTCCGCAATTAATGAGGTTTAATAAAACGATTCCTTTCAGTGAAGAGCTCTCAGTTCTCAGTATAGCAACTAAATTTTTCATATGAGTTTAGTTATGGATCACCCCATAAGGCCTTTCTGAGGTTATCCTTTCAATAATAAAAAAAGACAAGTTTTCAGGCTTGTAGCTTCAATATATAAGTATTAATGTGTAGTATAAGAGTAAAGATTAATCTTTTTTACTGATTATCATGCTAAATCTATAGTTACAGATCTGTTATTCAGAGACTAGATTAGGTCAAGGTCTACGGTGTTATAAAAAAAATTGCAGCCAGTTGCCTTGTTGTTACTATACCACCTATTATTCTTCCAGTCCTAATACTTCGTATACTAGCCATCTGCCTCGATAACTGCCTGGATATAATGAATGGAACATGATCTTGGATAATTTAATCAACGTCCCATCCTCTGATCTTTTAGCATTCTTGCAGATTAGAAAAAATTGATTGCAACACTTTTAAAAGATCCTAATTTACAAGCTCATTCGGTCATTCCAAGTTATTCTGGAATGATGTGTAGTCTAAGGACATACTATAGAGTTTTTGGTCAGGTTAAGGGAGTATATGAATTATGCATCTTTGGTTGTATTTTTTTTAAGAAAATTTTTTGCACCTGTAACTGCATCCTGGCATTAAAGTCAATGGATTTGAAAATAGAAAAATATTTACTTCTAATAATCTACGTATAAGTAAAGTATGTAGAATACTGTCACATAACCAGAACATATATATATATATATTGAAATTAAAAATAATGTATGTCAGCGACATAATTAGAAATAATGGTCCTGAGCAAGACAAATCAGCGATATTTATGCTAATGCGATTATCTTGCGGTTAGCTATGGTTAGGAAACTTGATAACCAAAACCGCAAATGCGGTTTTGCCGCAGTCTGGGTAGCATGGTGAGAAATAAAAGAGTAATGAGTAGAGAGAAAAGAATATAAGTCACTAATCCATACTCCACAATTAATATATTTTATTAGATGCTTCTTTGTTTCAATAATTTCATTTTCCCTCCAATTATCGCTCCCAGCCTTATTTTTGATATTTTATATACCATGAATATGTACATGTTTTACTCTGCATTTTTCTTTCCTCATTCAGCTGCAGACGCCATTTACAATATAGATCGTCCTTTATCCTCAGGTTCCCCGGTCCTTGCAGATAGATGCCATGACTAGTCATCTGGGTACTCATCCTGTATATTACTAACAAATGACCGGGTGTTCGCATCCCATCGCTTAAAATGCCTCCCGGCTACTGCGGTTAGGTTCGAAGGAAGCTCCTCAAGAGAACGGTCAATCGGCTCGATATTTTCCTCGGCTACATAGCGGACTGATCTGTCCTCAACCCTAATATTAGTTAGCGTTTTCGAGAACCAAAAAGGTTTATTGTTTACCTACAACACGTGGTAAAAACTCTGGTGCCTGCCTGTCTGCAGGCGATCTATTCCCATCGTTCTCATCCAATTTTCACTAGCCTCACATTCCATATCCCACCCGGTGACGATCGCCTTGTACCTATAGCGACGGTGTCGAAAAACTTGACCTATCCGGTATCTTACACCTTTGTTACTGGTAGTTCGACGCCGTACTTGTTTTGGCATCTCGTCATTGGTTCGTATGTCACGAAGACTTCCCAAAATATCATCATATTCCGGCAAGCCCCTAAGAAGAGGGACAATATGCTGCTCGACAAGGTAGACGTCAGATGGGAAATTCGTAGCAAATAGCTCCATTAGCCAATGTAAATAGTGCCGACGCTCCGCTGGCTGGGCAGGCCCTGAGAAAAGCATAAACGACCAAAATGCAGCATACTTTGCGCTCGCCAAATCAACCTGTGTCTGGCGCACGTTAGGAAACTGCATGCGTTGGATCGAATTCAAAATGTTCCTTCCGCATCGTAGGACAATTTGCGGTATTGAAGATTCGCCCAGAAAATTCGATCGCTCGATGTCGGAAGCACCCAGAAGAAGCAATTGACTCTGTAGGTTTGAGATAGGCGTCTCTTGCTGTGAATGAAACGGATCCAAGTACATGGGTTCACCTTGATCCGCGGAGTCGAGCGCGTTTCCATCTATATCAAAGCCCAGTGCTGGCGTGACAATGACGTGGACATGCAAGGGAAAACCACAAGGCCGGGCATTCAGGCCAAGCTTTTGCGCAACATAGCAATAGATAGCTGCTGAGACCAAAGGAAGTGCATTATGATCAGGATCATCTAATACAGCCCCCAGGAAATTGTGTTCCAATTGGTGGTACTCCCGTCCTGGCTCAATGCCTGTCAGATTGTTTGTCCTCAAGTATGAGGCCACAGCCAAGGCCTTCTCACGGGACGAAAGTTGGCCTATATTAGGAAAATTGGAGATGAACTGTATAGCAACCTCATTTAGTTTTGTAGTTATCTGTATTGCTATTAGAAGTACCGCATGCATTAACCATGAAATCCAACATACATCATCTAGACTCCCACCACCATCGTTTGGAATGAAAAGATCGAAAGCACCCAATGCTCTCTCGAGTGATAAAATCTCACCAGTCCTTATTTTTGCCCATTCTGCAATTGCAAGGCCTCGGTTGAGCTGGGTTAACAGTGCTTGTGCGTAATATCTATCCTCATGCAATGATGAGCTACAGAATGTTCCCTAGAATGATATCTGGAAAGAGCCAACCTTCTTGCTAAATAGTCATCTGCTTCCGGTCCTACAGAGAGGTGCCGTAAAAGGGTGTCTTTGGTATCGTATCCAAAATCGACAACCATCTGAAATTTATTGATGCGCCCAGTTTGACTCGCAATGATTTTGTCCAGGAGATTGGTAGTCACGCGGTCGATGTGATGCCTAGATACGTAAAGAGCTTTCCAGTTAACTGACCGGACAGGGCTAGCGAGTTTCTCTGGCAGCCTGTGTCTATGATCCCATTGCTTGAAGTAGGTTTTGCAGTAGAAACGCCATAGTAAAGGCTCATTCGTTACATTTCTGAACCGGCGAGCTGTCTGTTGCAATGCAGCTGACGAAGTGGGGTGGCAATAACATAGGATAGAATAAAGTACTTCTTCAGGAAGATTTTCGAGAGATAAAACCATTCCGATATTCAAAGTAAGGATTCTCGCGCAGTATTAAGGCATACGGTGGAATCTGTTAAGCGGGGAAGAAAGAGATTGATATTGATAACAGATATATGATGTCAATTTTCTCCTTTTTTTTCCACTTTCGTTCTCTTCTTTCTTCTTCTTTATAATTCCTTTTCCTCCCTTATTTCTTTGCCATTACACAGATGGTAATCCAAGGCTGGTAGCTGGCTTGTAGAGTGATAATATCGACATAGAGCTTACCCTGAACTGGCTAAAGATTATATAATTATGTACTACTGCTCATGTATTCATTTTACATTTTAATAATGTGGCTATGTAGGAAAACAAATGATTAACTCGTACATGTACCTCTGGCTGGTGGATCTATGCGACCCACTACATCAAGCATGATCGTACTACTGCTTTGAGATAAAAGATGAAGAGGGGGGGGGGGAATAAAAAAATTTTCCGGGCAATTGATCAATATTCTTGCTTTTTTTTTTTTTTTTAAAAATCTTTATCTGACCAGACAATACAGCACAAAGGCCTAGCCAATGGGACAATTTCATTCATCAAGCCATGGAGGCCCAGACTTACCTGAGGAACAAGTTAAAAGTGATTATTATGGATATCTTGGTGTACAATGGGATGCTTCTGAAGAGGAGTAAGTTCATCCTCCCGCCTATTATACTGAACAGATCTCTAACCCCACGACTAGGATAAAGAAGGCATACAGAAAGAAAGCCTTTGAGCTACACCCAGACAGAAATTACGGAAATGTTGAAACCGCAACAAAATTATTTGCGGAGGTACAATCTGCATATGAAGTCCTCTCAGATCCTCAGGAGCGGGCGTGGTATGACTCCCATCGTGAGGTCTTGGGAAACGGCGCCAGAACAGAAAGTGGTGATTATTCGTATAACACCCAAATGACAACTACAGATGACATTTTCAAACTTTTTTCCAATTTCAGTCCCCGCATGGAATTTTCGGACTCAAAATCAGGATTCTATGGTGGTCTCCGTGAAACCTTCTTGCGACTGGCTTGCGAGGAGAAAATGGCATGTCAATGGGAAAATATCGAATACGTTGATTACCCAACTTTTGGACATCGCAATGACAGCTTCGAAGATACTGTGCGCCCATTTTATGCTGTGTGGAGTAGTTTCTCCACAAAGAAGTCGTTTGCATGGAAAGACATCCATCGTTACTCCGAAGCCCCAGATCGTCGTGTCCGCAGGATAATGGAGAAAGAAAACAGACGCCTAAGAGAAGAAGGAATCCGCGAATTCAATGATGCTGTTAGGTCGCTTGTGTCTTTCATAAAAAAGCGAGACCTGCGTTACAAAACTAATCCCCAAAGCGAAGCACAACGCCAGGAGACCCTTCGTCAATCGGCAGAAGCACAGGCTACTAGGTCGCGAGCAGCTAACCAAGCTAAGCTACGTGAATATATTGCTCCAGAGTGGGCCAAATCGGAAGAGCCGCAGGAATATCGAGATGACAGCCCCGAAAGCGAGGTGGAACATTTCGATTGTGTGGTGTGCCACAAGAGTTTCAAGAGTCAACAGCAACTTCAAGCTCACGAGCGTAGCAAGAGACATTTGAAGGCGGTCAAAGATCTTCGTCAAGAGATGACAGCACAGGATAGGCAATTGAATTTGCAAGGGAATGAAAATGGGAATAATGTTTTTGAGGATGCATATCTGCGGCAAATCAAAGAACATGGCAATAACAATCGGATGGCTACAGCTAGATCAGACTGTGAATCAGACGTACATGAGTCTGATGATGTGACTGTTGACAACCAATTTGAACTCCAGAGATTTGGCGGTCTCAGTTTAGATCAGTTGGAAAATCTCAATATCAGCGCTTCAGACAAAGGTACTAGCCATGACCCTAATACCGAGACGCAGTCACGTTGTCTCCTTGTCAAGGAAAACGATGGAAATCAAGAGGCAAAGAATGTGTTGTCTGGGATGCCATTGATCCCCGAGGGGCAAAAGGAATCGCCTGAGAAAATGGGAAAAGCCAAACAAAAACGTGCCAAAAAAGCTGCACAAAAACAGGCAAACCCTTCAACGGATCTGGCCTGTGTAATGTGTCATTCGACTTTCATTTCTAAAAATCAGTTGTTCTCCCATGTCAGAGAACTTGGCCATGCGCAGCCACTGCCCAATACTTCCAGAAATAGGAAGTAGCAGGCTGACACAAGCATCAATTTATGCCTTGGCGTATGAAAACTAGGCTCATTTGACAATCTTTTATTATCAATACTATGTATCTGCACTGACGATACTTATCAAATGTGCAAGAGCCGTGAGGATGATTAGCCTAGACCAGCTTTCGACTTTTTAACCACATGCGCAACAGGTAGTAGGATACCCTTGTTGTTAGTCGCACCAAGAGCAGTTCCTGAGCTCCATCCCATTTTCTCTAGCATAGCCCGTCCCTTGTTTTCTGTACCTATTTCAGGCGCTGATGCGCCAACAATGTCACCGTCCATGTAAGAAACGGAAGTGTCTGGGCGACCACCACGAGTTTTCACTGATTTTCTTGCACTTTGGTCACCTGTCTTAGTTGTGCGATGGCGAAACCTCCCGTGCGAGAGTATCTTGTCGGCTTGCGAAATATTATGTTGATTATACTTCGAGGTACGAGAAGTTTTGTAGAGAATAGGAAACCTGGAGGGACCCTTGCCTCGGGAATGCGATTTCAGTGAGAGAGCATTTGCCATGTCATGGACAAGTTTCCTTAGTTGTTTATTGATCGGAGGTAAAGGCAAACTAATATTGTCAGCGATGTTCTGTGACAGATTGGGGGAGGAATTACCTGTCTTTCGATGATAAAAGAAAGGCACGGATCTCTGATTTTGTGTCATCAACACCCATGCCATGTGCATACTTGGTCTTCAAGTCTGCCTTGCCTATGCTTCGGCCTAGCAATCCCTGAGAGCGAAGCTCCTCGCGTTTTTGCTTTTTGGATTTCTTCTTTTCTCGATCATTTCTCCACGCTCTTTCTAATTCCATCTCGAGTTCGCTATCGGATAACATAAAATCGGGAGGGCCTTTTCTCCCTTTGACCTTCTTCCTCAAGCTGGGTCGGTTGTAATCCATTATATCAAATCCGTGATAAGGGTCTGATTCTAGCGCATCAGCAAAGGCTGACGCCGAAGGGAATCTTGTTTTCTTTAATTTAGTTTTCGTGTTCCAGCCAGAGGCTATTTCGTATAGTGACTCAATGTTCTCCAAATCGATCTCTTCGTCAAGCAAATCTTCGTCAGACTGAACCTCCGAGCCACTGGCTTCGGATTCTTTGAATTCTTTCAAGTTGTCACTACTTGGCAGGCTGACTGAACCAGGATCTTCAACGAGATCTGGTGATAGCTCGAATTTATTCAAACCAACGTTGTCCGGTTGCGCGTTGCTTGATGTATCCGTTTCTTCGTAGTCGACATCCACGTCCATGTTGGCGATGTAGTCGGCAAGTATATCATTTTCATCGTCCTTTGTACTTTTTGTACTTTCCTCGTTGAATATTGCTTGGTCATATCTTCGCGGGGGGGTGGAACTGTGTGCTGCTTTGTTTGAAGCCTTTGAAATTGGGTTTTGACGCGTAACGGATGTTTCTAAGAACTGCGGCTCATATTCATCGTCAACTGTAGTTGGGTGTTGTAAACGATTCTTTTGGTCGGTATATCTGCTCCGTCCGTGAAAAACTATTTCATCCCCACTTGAGTCTTCTGGGCTGAGTGAACGTAATCTAGAAACAGGGTTGGGTAGACCTGTGGGTGCGATGCTTTGGCTTGACCGATCAATAAAAAAACTAAGCTCGATGGTTGTATCATCATGAGAAATGTCGTGTTTCTCAATGTCTAGTTCCGTTTTGAATGTCGACTCGCATGGCTCTTTCTCGGGTGTCGGTATGGTTTGGATTTTCGTCTCCTCCGGTTCAAGGTCACCACCTCTCACGAAATGGACTGCTTTATGGCGCAGTTGGGAATGTGGAAGCCAGATATTGCGGCCTTCGGTATTCCGCGCCGCTTGCTGCATGGTGAGTTGATTTGGTAACTGGCCTAAATACAGTCAGCTATATAGGTACGGTTATCAGGATGATGAAGCATACTGCCTACACCTTGACGGGCCCTCGTCATGGTCTCCGGTTTTTTCATCCGTGCCTTTGACTTGCCATGACGAGCCATTTCTGGCCACACGTTTCGTTCGGGAATTTGCTATCGCAATGGTGATATTGGTTAAGGTTGCGTGGTAGGAAGAGTGGCGGGATGTCGGCTTTTCTTTGAGGGGAGCGATAACAGCTATCAGACACTGTATGATTAGTCATTCATTCTTGCTCGTCAGTTCAATCTATTATGCCCGGTTATGCTTGAACTATCCCAGGGGTACGCAATACGAAATATGCATAAAATACATAATCGTTGAATACATACTCCTATCGCGCTCTAATGTGTAAACATGCTAATAGATACACTACTACATACCCCCAAATCATAGATACCCCACTTTCCCTGTGTGGTACACAGTACAATCTAGGTAATCTCCACCTAGGGCTCCACGATGACCTCACGAAGGTATTCTTGTGTATACATACGTACTCTGTAGTATGGTACCTAGATGGTGGTTCTTATCCCTTGTATCATACTTCATGGCTTCGGTCGGGTACTGGAGATAATGGTGTCGGGCTCATCGTGGATACGCATTACTTCCAAAGGATCTTGTGATTCTGCCATTTCCTGTAGTGTAGTTCGGCAGGGATATCTTGCTGGAGTACTTTATATATCCTGTGGGAACTTCATGCGGTTTTAGCACCATTGACTGCCGGGTCAGGGGAAGAGTGCATATGTTATGGGGGTGGGGATGTACAATATGAACACTGTCAAATGGCAATATATATATGCATGCCACATCGAGCAGAGTTCCCCCTCCCTTCCCTCAGGGAACAAAATCAAATCAAACCAATTTTTTTTTTTTTGCATAACAATATTCACAAAATATACAATTTTCTCAAACCCAAGTATAGGTCACTGCAACGGACGTGCCTTGCGTAATATGCAAGTATCAGTTAGCGATTGACAACTCAGTGTACCCAGACCAGTGTTATTCCATTTCATTCTCTCCAATACAACAACTCTATATACACCGAAAGTTAGATTGCGTGGAGAAAAGGGTACGAAGGAACATATATGCCTCTAATGTAGTTGATTGCCTAAGGCCATAAAACAAACGAGCGGGTCCGATTTGATAAACCTTGATGAAAGGAAGATATAATGACTATTCAAATAATATAGTATTTGTAGAACCTACTTCTGGGTGAGCTCCAAAAATAATAGCATAGCTTTATATTCTATATTACGTTACTAGAAGGCTAACCCATAGTTAATTATGCAGGATTGCAGGGTGATGATGATGACGTCTGGACAACTATCTATCATTTGGTTTCCTCGTGACTACAGACAGACCCCTCATTCTCTCACCTTTCCTACAAATTAAATATATCTTTTGGCCACCAATTTTCAACAACTCTATATTTCTTGGCCCGATTTTCTCAAATACAGAGGAGGCTCGAGAGGTGTGCATCATCATTTCACATGAACCCCCCTCTTTCATCAGTCATCATATTTGCTATTGAGCAACCAATCTGAACAATTCGGCCTCACTAACCAGGATGAAAGTGAACCAGAAATGAACAGCGTGGATTTAGGAAGATGCAAACGCATCGTACAGTACCTCTGGGACCCTGAACCCAAAAACGATGAAGAGCCTAGTTCACCTATATGGTGCCTGGGCAAGGAATATACTCGACATGTACCAGTGACTACCCCAAAAAGCGACACCAGTAAGCATCAGAATGAAACCACTATGGTAATACCTCAGCTTACTGATTTCCAGGGCCACAAATTCCCGCTTCCGAAGAGGGTGAGCGTGATTCGGAGGACCTCGCACAAGATGCAACAACACAGGCCTATGAGACAGCCCTTGGGTGGCCCAAAGCATTCGTATGCGATTTTGAGTCGAGGATTTGGATAACATATAGATCCAACTTCGTTCCAATACCGAGACCCCAGAACCACGATGCGAACCCAAACATGACACTGAGTGTGCGGTTGAGAAGCCAACTCATGGACTCACAAGGCTTCACGTCTGATACGGGATGGGGCTGTATGATCAGATCTGGTCAAAGTCTTCTTGCAAATGGCCTTTCTTCTTTGCTGTTGGGACGCGGTATCAACAAACCCCCCTTCCCCTCTTGCTATTGCGGCTAATATCTGGCGAAAAAGGGTTTCTTTGCTAATGAACATCTCAGATTGGCAGCGAGGGACCAAAACTGACGAGGAAATGCGACTGCTATCTTTGTTTGCTGATTGTCCGAATGCGCCATTTTCAATACATCGTTTTGTCGAGCTCGGTGCGGAGCGTTGCGGCAAGTATCCCGGGGAATGGTTTGGACCCTCGGCTACCGCACTCTGTATACAGTATGAAAAAGAAAAAGGAAAAAAAGTACCCTGCCAATTGAACTGTACTCATGCATGATATAGGGCGCTCTGCGAGCAATGCCAGGAACCGAAACTGAGAGTATATGTCTCTAATGAGAACGCGAACGTCTACCAAAACAAGTTTACGGACATCGCTCGGGATGATGCCGGATGTATTCGACCCACACTTATCCTTCTAGGCACCAGACTGGGGATTGATCATATCACGCCTGTATACTGGGATGCACTTAAAGCGGCTTTGCAGTACCCCCAGTCAGTGGGAATAGCAGGGTACGTTATGGGCTCATTCGCAACCGAGTCAAATTGAGCTTAGAATATGAACATAATGCTGATGACACCGGAACAGAGGGCGCCCATCAGCGTCGCACTACTTCGTTGGGGTTCAAGGATCGTATCTTTTCTACCTCGATCCTCACCACACCCGACCTGCCTTGCCTTATCGCTCGGCCCATGAACTTTACACTGAAGAAGAGCGTGACACATATCATACTCGGCGTTTGCGGAGGATACATATCAAAGATATGGATCCAAGTATGTTACTTGGTTTTCTTATAAGGAATGAAGAAGACTGGGATGATTGGAAGAAACGTGTTGAGGCCGGCCAAGGAAAGCCGATTATGCATATTCTCAGTTACATACAGCCGGATTACGGCCTTGGTCGGGAAGAGGCACTCGATGAAGTTGAAGCTCTAGATGATGCTGACGGTATGGAGGGTATGGAGTAAACATTTTAAGTTCACTACCATTAGATCAATATTATTGTTATTTGTCAATTTAAGATTCATCACTCGTTGCTCCTATCCGAATCCACTTGAAAATGCGATGAGAGTACTACTTTAGTAGTCAATGGTATTCAGAATTCTGGTAGGGGTGAGATCGCGCAACCAACCCCAGATCCGAGTTATGTTACACCGCATTCACATCTTGAAATAACAACCATGAAAGACATTGGGCCCAGGAAAAAAACAAAACAGATATAGCAAAGCCATCCCATGACACATTAAAAAAAATCCCGCGAACACCCTTAACCCACCGCCTCAAAACCCTGATAGATGAAGAGGCAGCATAACAAATAAACAAAACCAACGAAAGGAAACAAAAAAAAAATAGCCTATTTGGCGGAAGATGAGTACTTCGTCACTGCCTTGGTGCCTTCCGACACGGCGTGCTTGGCGAGTTCACCAGGCAAAATGAGTCGCACACTTGAGACCTGTCAGTCAAATTCAGGCTGGGTATATAAAAAGCACTTACGATGTCTGAATCTCTCGCGACGAGATTGTCGACTTCTTGTTGTAGGCAGCAAGTTTTGAGGCTTCGGTTGCGACACGCTCGAAGATGTCTAGGGATCGTTAGAACCATTTTCATCTCACACCATTTCCCAGTTTAACATACCGTTGACGAAAGAGTTGAGGATAGACATAGCACGAGTAGAGATACCAGTGTCGGGGTGGACTTGCTTAAGAACTTCATGCCATTAGTTTTTGGATAGAACTAAAATTGATGCGTGATACATACCTTTGTAAATGTACGAAGAGTAGGTTTCCTTCCTGGTCTTGCCGCGCTTCTTCTTCTCGCCCGAGGCAGCAGCTGCGGTCTTCTTGCCAGCTTCCTTCTTCTCAGCGGGGGCCTTTCCAGCAGGGGCCTTGCCACCAGTGCTGGGCTTCTTCTCGGCAGCTTTGGGAGGCATTTTGTTCGTAAAGTTGGATTATTTGTAGTGGTCGAATATCAATTAATTCAAGCTTTAATGAAGCAGCTCAGGTAGTCGAAGGCGTATAAAACGGGGTTGTAGATGTGGTCGCGGATAGAATGGGAGTAGAAAATGACTGAGACGCGGTGACGAGGGAGGCGCGATACTTATACGATGCCGCGAAAGCGCAGTTGATCTTGAAGTGCGCAAAAGAGGCAGAATTTCAATACGGTAACGGCTGCGTATGATCTGTATGATTAAGGAGGGGCGGACGCGTCAAACACTGAGGGAAAACGGCAACAATCACGCCAAGGGCTGGTATTAGAAACGTTCAAAGGTTACATTACGGCGCTTAACTCGATCTGGAATACCCGCACGACTCCCCTAGCAAGCTACCCGCGATTCATAGCGGATATATCTTTGCCAAGCAATGAATACACCAGTACGTGATCTCTGTTATGATTGGCCAACCCCGCTAAGCGAGAGGGTGATCTGAAGGACCTCCGGGTAGCCCAACGTCACCCTCACCGCGTTCTTATAAATGTCCTCCGCTCCCTCGCGCTGCCTACCACTTCCCATAACCTTTGTTGCTCTAACCTGCTGTTACGGACCCATACATCCTTTTTTCCTATTTCAAACCGCCGTGCAATAACCCAAACAATAAAAATGACTGGAGGCAAATCTGGAGGCAAGGCCAGCGGCAGCAAGAACGCGCAATCGTATGATTCTCAGTCATTGCTCGAGGCCATTTCATTATAGTCGCTAACTTTGTTACTTGCAGGCGTTCGTCGAAGGCCGGTCTCGCGTTCCCTGTTGGACGTGTTCACCGCCTCCTTCGCAAGGGTAACTATGCCCAGCGTGTTGGTGCTGGTAAGCAACTCTCTTCGTACTCGTATAAATACATACTTATACGCAATATAGGTGCTCCCGTTTATCTCGCTGCCGTCCTCGAATACCTTGCTGCCGAAATTCTTGAATTGGCGGGAAATGCCGCTCGTGACAACAAGAAGACCCGTATCATCCCACGTCACCTTCAGCTTGCCATCCGTAACGATGAGGAGTTGAACAAACTCCTGGGTCATGTCACCATCGCCCAGGGTGGTGTCCTTCCAAACATTCACCAAAGTGAGTTGATACATACCTTCGTTCCCGGATGAACTAAAATGATGCTAATGTATTTCCCCAGACTTGCTTCCCAAGAAGACCCCCAAGGCCGGAAAAGGACCGAGCCAAGAGCTGTAGAATGTTTTCACGTTTTTTCTTTTCTTTTTCGTGGGTTATTTTTTTCCGGCGTGATTTGGTTTTGTTATTGATGTGATTCGGGGTTCTGGACTGGGCACGTTTATGGCTCTGCTTTTTTTTTAATGGTTGTATATTATGTCTACGGGCATGGAATGATACCGACAGCTTATTAAGGGATCTTAGCTTTCGGTCATTATCAAATTTGATGGGAAACCATCTGAATGATCAATTATGCGGTTTTCATTTAAAAATGATCTTTCACGTTGCAGTATGAGTACTGTATGCATAGTAGATTGAAAATATCGCGATTGGTAGAGCAGTAGTTGTAGTTGGTTTTGGCGTAGGAAAGATGAGATGTTACAATGTCGAGGTTTGCTATCTACCACTTGTTGATATGCCCATTCGCCATAACCTACAAAACAGACCAATTCTTGCTTGCACAGCGCCCTCAGTGACTGTCGGCGTGATCGGAAGCAACTGTTATCTGTTAGCCAGTACAACAGTAGTCCTCAGATCTACATACGAGGTAATTGCCGAGCAGGAATGTTTCTCTCATATTTGTTACCTGCATTAACCATTAGCATAGAGCCACTAAAGTATCTCGTTCGTTTTGGTCACATACCGCCGGGAGCAGTGGGCATTCTGTAGGGATCAGGGTGTTTCCAGGTATCTAGTAACTTTTCCGTTTCTCTCAATAACACCTGCCAAACTTTTTTAAGCCAATGGTGCAAGATGTTTGCATTCCATGTGGAACGCCTACCTTATGCTGGCGGGGGTCGCGAACATCCTTGTTTGCTTCGAACAGCGATCGAATGTATACTGCTTGACCGCGCCAAATCTGTCTGTGAACAGCCCAGTCGAGCGCAAGTTTCAGAGATCGCCGGTAGAGCGAGCTAGAGATAAGAAGAATCAGGTCAGTAACTCTAATGTCCTGTATAGAAATAGACTTACACAACTGTGTTGCTGGACATGGTTGTATCTTGAGGGGTAAAACGGTAATAAGTAAAACGATAAAAGTGATAGAACCCACAACTGCCAGTTCAAGTTAAATTGGGTATTTGAATAGAGGTCTGCCACTCCCTGTGCTGACCTATGCCGACATTTGCATTCGCGGTTCCTGTTCGGCGGGCCCAGGAAACTACTATGTTGGTGTTCTTAGGCAACCGTACAAGCGTAATAATAATACTCCGTCACTTGCCGGATGCATGGAAAATGGATGGGTGCCGCTGGGAAATTCCGGTTGTCTCGGCCCGGACTCGAGCTCTTGTCGTCTTGCACCCTGGCTTTTTAAGTTTCGTCACTCTGCACGAGTCCCTCTATCCCCGTCGGATACAACACATTTTACTACCAGCGGTGCCTACATTTCGACATTCTGATATCCACAAGCCGCCGTACCATTCTTTCTTTCTTTTCTCCCTCCCCCCCTAGCATTGGCGAAATCTGAGTCCGTTTCGAACAATCAATCACCATGGCTTCTCGGTTATCACTTAACCGTTTGTCAGAGCAACAAATGAAGAATGTTTTCCGTATCACCCAAGTGCCCCGCAATCTGGGTCTAGGCGGCCGTAGGAGTTTTGCTTCAGCTGCCCTTCAGAAGGGTGTAGTGAACGCTAGCAGACCTACCTCTGGTTTACTACGGGTTTCGGCCTCGGGGTAAGATATTCTAAACTTGCGCTTGTGACGGACAGTTGACTTACTCCAGAGTTTCAGTGCCAATGTCTTCCTGTCCAACTACCCCCGTCTGGGAGGTAGCCAGGTCCGAACTTATGGTAATACTCGATTCTGCTTTCCGTCGTACATGACGTTAACCATTTGTCAGCGGACTCTATCGTGAAGGTTCCTCAGATGGCAGAGTCGATCACAGAGGGAACCTTGAAACAGTTCACAAAGCGTATGGATTTCTTAGGTCGTTGTTCTAGGTAACGTATGCTTACCATGGTCCAGAGGTTGGGGATTATGTCGAACGGGACGAGGAAATTGCGACAATCGAGACCGATAAGGTAGGTGGGAGTCTTTGTACAAAATCTATGCTTTTGCACTTTCTCGACTTACTCACGGATCTTAGATCGATGTATCGGTCAATGCCCCCGAATCTGGTACCGTGCAAGAGCTTCTTGCGAACGAAGAGGATACTGTTACTGTTGGGCAGGATTTGGTAAAATTGGAACTTGGAGGTGCTCCCGAAACGAAGAAGGAAGATGCGGGTGAGAAGCCAAAGGAGCCTGCGGCTCCCGAAAAGAGCCAGACTTCTGAACCCGAGAAGCCCAAATCGCCAGCACCACCAGCTCCTGAGCAGCCTCCTGCGCCAAAGCCCGAGACTTCGAAACCACAGACCGGAACGTCCAAACAAGAGCCTGTCTCTGATGCCGAGCCGGCTTTTGGGGGTCGCGAGGAGCGTAGGGTATGTTTATTGCGTTTGTTCTGTTGCGCGGATACCTGATTCCGGTGCTAACAGGACGCTTGTTCGCGGTTTAGGTGAAAATGAACAGAATGCGACTTAGGATTGCTGAGCGTTTGAAGCAGTCTCAGAACACGGCCGCTTCGCTCACTACTTTCAATGAGGTTGACATGTCCTCTTTAATGGAGTTCCGAAAGCTGTACAAGGATGACGTGCTGAAGAAGACCGGCGTCAAACTTGGCTTCATGAGCGCATTCTCGCGTGCTTGTGTCCTGGCTATGAAAGATATCCCTGCCGTTAACGCATCTATCGAAGGCCCTAACGGTGGCGATACTATTGTCTACAGGGATTATGTTGACATTAGTGTGGCCGTTGCTACCGAAAAGGGTCTGGTGACGCCTGTGGTTCGTAATTCCGAGACAAAGGACCTTGTTGGTATTGAACAAGCCATCGCGGATCTCGGAAAGAAGGTGAGTTGCCATTGAAGGGATACATGGCTCGGCACTATACTAATTTCCTCAGGCGCGTGATAACAAATTGACCATCGAAGACATGGCTGGTGGCACTTTCACCATTAGCAATGTAAGTATGCTCTTGCTCTGCAAACACAGGACTCGGATATTGATTTGATATAGGGCGGCGTGTTTGGTTCTCTTATGGGTACTCCGATTATCAACCTCCCCCAGACAGGTAGGTGCCTTTGATCCATGCTACCCTACGAACAAATATCTGACACTTTTTAAGCTGTTCTTGGACTTCACGCTATCAAGGATAAGCCGGTCGCCGTGAATGGCAAAATTGAGATTCGCCCGGTATGTTTAATTTCAATTGACGTAACGCAATTCAAACGGTAGTTACTGATATACTCTGATATTAGATGATGTATCTTGCTCTGACTTATGATCACCGCTTGTTGGATGGACGGGAGGCGGTCACCTTCCTTGTAAAGGTTTGTGGGCATACTAAACAAAAATCCTTTAGCTCGTTATGCTAACCCCTCACAGATCAAGGAGTACATCGAGGACCCTCGTCGCATGCTGCTCGGCTAAGTATATTGCCTTTGAATTGTATTGTAGCCTCGGATGTGGGATACCAACGTCACTTCGTGTTTCTAACATCCTCGATTATTTATCTCTTTGTCTCTTTCCATTTTCACATGTAGATTATTATTATGCAAAGAATATAGCAATCATCTCGAATTTGGCTTATGCGGTTTTGAAACAGCTCAAGTACCAATGGCAGTCGGAGCAGTTCACTTCTTTCCATATTCAAACAAAACATGTCTTGGTTGTGCCCTGGAAGCTCGTCGCATTCCCATGTATTCATCGAAATCCCACATAGCTCTTCAACTGCTCCGTTTCTGCGTGGCTGAGTTGGCCTATTTGTCCTCTTTCAAGTTGAACAAGGACCGGGGCATCTAATGTTTCCATTAAATCAGATAAAAACCCAGTTACATCATTCTCAAGTCGAGACAACGACCGTTCATTCAATGTCGCTTTAAAATTGGCGCCCGACGAGATTCCTCTCTGTGCCTGCATATAACTAGCAGTTGCTTGTTCCCATACCAATGCTTGGGTCTGATCTTCTGGCTTCCAGGATGGATATTTGTTGAAAAATTCCGGCAATTGCCTCCCATTGCTGTGATATTCCTCGGCTACAGCCTGCATCATGAATTGAGTTAGGATATCAACCCATCGCGTGATTGACACCTTCTCCTTTGCTGCGACACACAATTTCATGAACTCGGGTATAATCCTGTGCAGGTATGTGTTTGTGCAGGGATTGCTTGGTCCAGGCGACGTTACTGGAAATATCTTCGACTGGCCATGATTCGTTGTATGGGCTTCAGCCTGTGTTTTAATGTACCCTTCATACGAGGAGCCTCCAGCAGCTGGTGTTCTATATGGCACCAATTGTGTGTAATCGTGAAGAAATATGTCCGCGAAGTCGAGCAGCTGCAACTTGATAATCAGATCCTGTGGGAGCGTGTGGCTTGGAGGCAGTATGTATCTAAATGCTGTGGCACTTAGTATGGGACGCCCATGGTCGCACGGGACCGTGCCTAGAGATACTCCGCGATCTGGACTTACTGTGTATTGAATTAAGAACCCAGTTGTCCCAGCTCTCTGTACGGCCTCGGTCCGTTTTTCTGCCGTGGATTAAAACGTCTATGCCAATACATAGGAGGTAGTCCAGTATAATAAGATCAACGTCATTCTGGGTATCAAGATTCGCTTTATCTGAATCCATCATGGGTTATTGTTTTCAAACCGAACATTTTTGTTATGGTATTGCGGATGATCTGTTAGGGTGGAGTGCAGGGTATCAACCCCACATGATTATCATGCTAGCCATGTGCCAGATCAGATTATTAATGTTGTATATTCTATAGTTAACTAGATAGTACAGACTAGTTGGTCAATCAATCAGTGGCATACGTAGCAGTATGTAGTACATAGATGATGCATGGTGCATGGTGCATGGTGCATAGTCATCTAACCTTTGAGCTGCCTATTGGTGTTCCGTGTATATAGTATATATATAAACTGCGCTCCGTAGTGTTTTTGGACACTGCACACGTTTTTTTCTTTCTTCCCTTCTTCTCTTCTACCGTTCCCCATAGTCATTGACCTCCCTCCCCTCCCAGGAGCATTTTTCCCTGCCTACATTAGTATGTAAGCCACACACCAAGTCGGTAGGTTACCACGTTACCATTATGTGAGAATGGCGTCATACATGAGGCTATCATTGATTGATGTGGCCCAACGTAAGAATAATCCCACCACTCCCGTGCCCAATTATTCGTTCTCTACACCCTTTCTCGACCGAATCCGACCACAAGGAGTTGCAGTAGAGGGCATATCTGCATGCTGAGATTAAGCACAGTGACCCCATTGGCATTGAGTACCATCAAAAAGAGACACTTCTCCATGGCGTGGTACTGCTCCGGCTCGACCAACACAGAATTGGTCGAGAATTTATTCAAAGTCGGCCTCATCAAGGATGAACGAGTGAAGAATGCCATGATAGGAGTGAGTTAGCTTCCAATCCCTCCTTTGAGAAAGTATTCCGCGAATGAAATAGCTGGGATACTTTAACAACCCAAATAGCCATCCCTCTACAAATTACAACCATGCCACCCTAGCCATTACATAGCGGGAGCTGTAAAGAATTGACATGAGATCAAAGGTCGATCGTGCCCATTATGCCCCCTCAAGACCGTATTCAGACTCGCCGCAACCAATTGGCTACGATGCGACAATCTCAGCCCCGCACATGCACGGCCACGCATGCGAGTATCTTATAGATTATCTTAAGCCCGGGCGTCGGGTTCTTGATATTGGGTCTGGCTCTGGGTATCTAACCCATGTCCTCGCGAATCTGGTTACCGAGTCACCATCCTCTAGCGGCCGTTCAGGCGGTCAAGTGGTTGGAATCGATCATATAAATGAGCTAGTTGATATGGCCCGCAACAATATGCATAAATCGGACCAAGGCCGCAAGTTCTTGGAATCTGGTCAGGTGAAGTTCATCACAGCAGATGGTCGCTTGGGATGGAAGGAAGAAGCACCTTATGATGCGATTCATGTTGGTGCAGCAGCAAAAGAACTTCCTTCTGTTTTGGTCGAACAACTTCAAGCGCCTGGGCGAATGTTCATTCCCGTGGATACAGAAGATGATGAGAGCTCCACTGGGGCTCTTGGATTGGGTGGAGGCCAGTGCATCTGGGTAGTAGACAAAAAAGAAGATGGGTCTGTTCATAAGGAGAAGGTCTTCCAGGTTAGCTATGTACCTCTGACTGACGCACCACGCGGATGAAATGATCTGTCGTCGGAAATTTGTACTCAAAAATAAATGGTGAAGTCTCTATTATTCTCACATTTAATCTACCTTTCTCGTATTGTCTATTTATACATGCATTTGGGAAGCCCCAAGCTACTGACAATATACTTATTGCCGGATAAACTTATCATGTGAATTCAGAATTATCTTGCCCATAAAGGCATAAGGCAAGCGAGGAAGGACGAAAAAAAAAAAAAAAAAAAAAAAGGGGGGGCTCGGGTTTATGTGAGTATAACGCTCCTACTCCGTGTCCAAAAAACGCGCCTGAAATGATGTCAACGAAATGGGAAACCACCTGGAAAATTGAAGCCGGGACCCGAGAACTTGAAATTGAACTGCGGCCCTCCCTGTTGGAAGAAGAATTGTTGTCCACCACCAGGGCCAAAGGGATTTCCCTGGAATGGGTTTCCTCGCTGAGATTCATGATCGTTGGGGTCATCGCCGCTGTCGTAACGTGCCCTGAGTTCTGGATCCGCGAGAACCTCATGCGCCTCATTAATAGAAGCCATCTTCTTTTCAGCTTCTTCTTTAGGGACACCTTGAGAAGCAGCCTTATCGGGATGGTGCTGCTTCGTCAACTGACGATAAGCGCGTTTGATTGTCCGTTCATCTGCATCATGACTGACACCTAAAACTCTATAGTAGTCCTTCTTCTTGGAACGCTTTAACAATATATGCGCCTTTTGCAGAAGATCTTGGGTGTCTTTAGAGTCTGCATGGTGCTCTTTGGCCGTGTTCAGTGCGCGTATTGCGTCCTCAAATCGTTCCTCATCAATGGCAGCCTGACCCTTGAACATAAGAGCTTGAAGGGAGTATGGATTCAACTCAAGCGCCTCTGAACAATAAGGCGTAGCGCGCTTAGGCATATGCATCTACAGAAAAAGATAAATTAGCAATTACTAAAGGCCTCATTCTCTGGGAACCACAAACCTCGCGATAAGCCTCGCACGTATTTTCCACCAAAGATATGTATAGATTATTGGGTGCTGTAGGATGAATGTGGCCCTCATCTCTTGCCTGTGCAACATCCTCCTTGACATCGCCCAGAAGCCCACTGTCCTCACCTACTCCAACTAGCAGATGTGCAGCGTTGCTATATTTCCGCGAACTCAACGCGCCCCGGAGTTTTTCTAGTCGTTTTAGCAGCTTTTTCTCCTTACGGTAAAGGCGGTTGCATGGCTTCGATTCAGGATCCGAATGCAAACATTTCCGGAGCTGAGAAATACCACGGTCACCCTCTCCTAAAGCAAAGAACAGCATTGACGATATTTGAAGATGTGGCTCCACCAGACTAGGAGACATCTGTAGAACATGCGCTAGGTCGCTAATGCCCTCCTCTATTTCTCCTTTTTCTAGGCGACAATGTGCTCGAGTGCGCCGTAGGCCTAAAGAAGTGGTCGCCTTAACCACTGCTGTGTTAGCCTGGGTCACACACGTCTCCCAGGCGCCTTGTTTCTCTGCATCTTGCGCTAGTTGTGCTGCGTGTTGCGCATCCAGTATTTCCTGATACTCCGAAGAGGACTTTTTGCCAGCCTTTTCTAAGTCATCAATTGCACTCGTCCAGTCTGCTGACTTAGCCCTCAGGCGCGCTCGTTGGAGCAAAGCACTTTCAAAGTCCGGTTTCAGTTCTAGCACGCGGTCAAAGTCCTGCAATGCCTGTAAATTCTTTCCAATGGACAGAAAGGTTGCGCCTCGCTGAAAAACGGTGAGATAGTTCGTAGGATCCCGCGAAACTGCTGCATCGTAGAAAAGTAAAGCGTCACGAGGTGACCCGTTTGCAAGGTGAGTTTTTGCCGAAGAGATCAAAGATGAAAGTGGTGTATCTATGGGTATCTGGGAAGCCTGGAGGCTATGGCAAACTGTGAGACAGGCCAAAAAGGCCGTGAACGATTCAAAGGAGATGTACATGATATGATAACTTGAACGGTGGTGCAACAAATATGGCGCTCTTTAGAAGTACATCGTAATTCTCGGACGCAATGATATGTTGGGCTGCTTGGGAAAAAAGGAGGGAAAAAAGAAAAAAGAAAGAAAGACGAGCAGCGAAGAGAATGTTATGCGTTTGATTTAACCAGTGTGTAGTTTAAGATAAGAATAAGCAGGCTGTATACTTCCAGTCTGGCCTTTACGGTCCGGTACGTGTGGCGTATTGTAAACAATACACGTGATTGACGGAGTGTTCTCGAATACGCTCCACATGAAATAGAATACATCTTCTCTTGCGTTCTGGAAATATTTCTCAATTGGAAGTATTAGAGAGACGCGCTTCTACTCAGAAAAGCATGTTCACCGTTCCATGGGCGTGCTCTCGATGTCTTAGGCGCTTTCCTAAAATTGCCCCGGATTTGCAACCATTTTTCCAACGGCGAACTGTGAACACAAGTATGGTCGCCGGCTATAGTATTACCATTGGGTTAAGGACTAGGGCTAATACTTCGCCTCTTTGCTAGTCCCGGAAACTGGCCTGTCTCCCGCTTTACTGGTTCGAGCTCGCTCGCTCGCGGCTGAACATTCGGCGCTTTCTTCTCGCCTGGCGAATTCGTTTGATGCGAAAACCGCAAAGCGACTCGGTGAACTAGTATCAGTCGCAGAAACTCTGAAAAAATGGGATAGTGCAAATGAGGTGTGCACTCAAGGCGGATTGAAGTGAATGCGGCTTTTTATTAAACTGACTATAATTCCCAATTCATTTAGTCCATATCGGAGCTTCAATCTTTGCTCAACGATCCCAATACGGACTCAGAGTTACGCTCTCTAGCCGTCGAAGACCTAGAGGGCAACCAAGGCACCTTACCGGCAATATCAGACAAATTGAAAGAATCGCTTATACCCCGTCATCCGTTCGCAGGCCTTCCTTGTTTACTTGAAATTCGACCTGGCGCAGGTGGTGATGAAGCTGGTCTTTTCGCTTTTGAGCTGTTAAGAATGTACACTTCATTTTGTACTCGACGCGGTCTTCAATCAAGTTTGATTAAAAAGGATGTGGCAGACGGACCCGCCGAGGACTGCCTGAGCGAAGCCGTTCTGGAAATTGAAACGAATGGGGCTTACGAGACTTTGAGGACTGAGTCAGGCGTGCACAGAGTTCAGAGAGTGCCGGCCACGGAAACCAAGGGACGCACACACACCAGTGCTGTCAGTGTGATGATACTCCCTAGTTTTCCTGAGACGGGTAGTGGCATGGACAGTGGACTCAATTTTGAAGATCCGAACAGTGACTACTACATTAACCCACAGGAAGTCCGTACTGAGAAGATGCGGGCGAGTGGTGCTGGTGGACAGCACGTCAATAAAACGGAGTCTGCCATTCGGTTGACCCATGTACCGTCTGGTATCGTCGTCTCGATGCAGGATTCGCGGTCTCAGCACGCGAATCGTAAAAAGGCATGGCAAGTGCTACGGGCAAAGTTGGCAGAAGCAAGACAAGAAGCTCGTGAGCAGGAATTGGTCCAGCTTAGAAGAGGAGCAATGGGAGGCGTCGCCCGCATGGGCCGTGGTGACAAGATTCGCACATACAACTATGGCCAGAGTCGATGTACAGATCATCGCAGTGGCATCACGGTACACAATCTGGATGATGTTCTTGTTGGTGGCGATGGCCTTGAAACAGTCATGGATAGCGTGAGGACTTGGCTTGTAGATCGAGAAGTTGAAGCTATGGTTGCGGAGGATGCTGCAAAAAAGTAGAGTTGACCTAATGACTTGAAGTGCCGCATTTTGTAAAATAAAATGAAAGTATCAACCATATGTATTTATGTAACGTACTTTCCTGTTCTAAGCACTCATGATAATTTAATTCTCTTAGATCTTATTCCTTAGAGAAGAAAATATCATATATATTTCCTTTGCGGATCGAAAGAGTCCAGAGCCTCCATAGTCTTTTCATACCTGTTTGCAGAAGTTAGCAATAATCCACTAAATGCAGGGTTCAGGTAAACAAACATGGTAAATACAATTCCACCACTCATGATCAACCTCGCCAACCGTGGCATAGCACCAGACCAGAGCGTGAGGACTCCTTCGTCCTTGAAGATTTTTGCCGCACAAACGAAACTGTTTTTGTAATTCTTGCTAGCTTCCAGAGATTGCATCCTGTGCTTGGGCATCAGTAATGTAGGTCCAAACCAATATCTAGACATATCCGCTTTTCCTTACCTGGTCTTCACGGTGTCAAGGGGCTGGGTAACATAACTGTATTTTCCGACGTCAGTGAGAAATCTATAAGTGGAGGGCTATAATAAAAGGGTCGAAACGTACACTGTTATGAGACCTGCCACGCCTCCAATAGCGAATGTACTGGCAGTTCCCAATTTTTCTCCAGGGGCAACATAACCTTCGGCCAACTGCTTCAATGTAGTATAACTCGAAAATCTTGTTGCCGAGTTTGCAGCCTGTCTTGCTGTTGTGGGAACAAGACCTTGGAAGAAACCTCGAATGCCTCTTTCTTGGAAGATCACCTTGCTACCATGCACGAGACCGCGCATGCGAGGATTTCCCGATTTCCGGTCGTCAATTCTAGATACCGCTTGTTAGTCTCAGTTTTACATCAGGCCAAGGTCAGCATCGTCGACCATGGATGGGCATGGCTGACATTTGTGTCTTGATACTCTCAAATGGGGTAACAGCTATAAGCGATTCTGTGAAACCAGCACCAAAGCCAGCGAGGACCGTCCGCGGGCCCGAGATTTTGCCGTTCTCATCCTGGAGAAACGTTTTTATTTTATCAAAGGCGACGAACCCTTTGCAAAGTTTACAGTGTAAGCACAATGCAGCCCGTCCAAACTACTGGGGCCAATTAAGGACTCACGGATTCCTGCCTTAAACGAATTCCCTATGATTAACGAGGTACATCCAGCGTACCATTGAGGACCAAATTTTGGCCATGGCAGTTTCTTTCCATCAGGTAATTTGCGATTGAGTTGCGAGCGTGTCTTGGCGACTAAGACATCCGGGTCAGTTTTTGAAGAAGTGCATGGAAAGGCATTGCCGTACATTCGGCTGGATAGGTAATCGCTATGATCCGCGTTAGCCGATACTTGCTGTACCCTAAATCTAGTAAGGGAATATATATTTACCAATCTCAATTGCCCCCGCCGTTGAGCCTGCGACAATCGACCGCAGACTACTGGGCTGTGATGTAGTTAGCAACTCGTTGCAAGAGGCTTTTTCGGGATCTCAACTCCAAAATGCAGACCTTTGATTTCTGATCTTTGCTTGCGGTAGCCATTAGGCAAAATCTAAGAGGCACTGATGTGATTGAAATTTGTTTTGGTCCAAGAACTGCGGACAAATCAATTCAAGATATCATACGGTAGCCAGCATGAGCAATCCACGCAGTCAACTCCGAGATCGCTCCGCAACTCCGAGGTAAAACGTCGATACTTACGTTTACATACAGTAGTAGTACGGACATTAGGAAAGTCATGGTTTAGTGAAAGGGCAGATTGTCATTCATTTGGCCAGATGATGTTATTTAAAATGGCAGCGACAGCAGCACCTGGTGCCCCAACACTCGTTTTTTCTTTTTTTCTCTTTTTGTTTTGTGATTCCCCAGTCCGTCAACACTCCGGTCCACATCCACCCTGTCCTTTTTTATTATTCTTCATTGTTTTCTTTTTTCAATGCCTCCCCATTCTCGTCATAACGCACTGCACCCATAAAGTTCGAAGACTTCAGCTCATCCCAACTCGCATCTAGCCCCGGTAAAATTCCAGAGTAAAAGTTGACCCTCCTGCTTCAAGACATAAAAGCATGAAGTTTGGGACTTGACATCAAATAGAATGAAAGAGATTGAGAGAAGATGAACAAGCATAGCTGTCGTAAAACCCACCAGCTCGAGTGAAGGCAGATAGACAGACACGAGCAAAGCAAATTAGCAGGCAACAAGCTTGGTTCGTAAAAAAGAGAAGGAAAAGAAGAAAATGCCGAATCTAAGAAAGCTGCGAGTTCTTCGAACCGAGCCCCAAAGCAAAACTCCAGGATGCCGTACACGCAACCGTTGCATGATCGACAGTGCAACGAAGACAGCTGGCATCCAAAAAAAAAAAAAAAATCACTGACCACGCCCTAAGAACGCCAACCCCTGTGCTTCTGAGGTTCCCAGGATGCAGTGATGAGACGAAGAAATATATGTACACCTTGGAAATAAGGTAGAAGAAAAGAGCCACACTCATGGCAAGATGCGCCTGGTGGAGAGCCAACAACAACCAACCCTAAATAACCGGCGTGAGAAACACGGATTAATTGAAGGGTTGATGTATAAGCAGATATGGTACAGATATAGCATCCTTATCATGCTGTCATGACAAAATGAAAGGAAATAAAATGATGACAGTAGAAAGTAAGTGGGGCTTAAGGCGTTAATGTGTTAACAGCAAATCCCGATGACTTGCATAGAAAAAAAAAAAAAAAAAGTACAAGCACAAAAAAGTAAATCAAAAGAAGAGACGGAGCAGTATTAACAAGCAGAAGTTGTCGCCAACTTGGGATGTTGGCGCCATTTGAGCCTTGCTATAGGCTTAGCCTTGCGAAGCGACAAATTTGTTGACATCGCCCTGTACGTTACGTCGTTGGCCCTGACCACGTCCACGGTATGCACCGCGACCTCGGTTGAACTGATAATTTCCGCCATTTGTATGTTCATTGTAGCGACGTTGTTGCTGTTGCTGGTATTCTCCGTTGTTTGCGTTTGGGGTCGGACCGATCGCCTGACGTGGTTGAGAAGAATGGGCAATGGGTTGAGAGGAATGGGCAATGGGGCGGGGAATAGTATCCGGAGAGTCATAAACATAGAGTTTCTTGTCAATGTTCTGAGGAATGGGCTGAATCTCAGTCCCTAATTCCTGTTCAATTCTGTACAGGTTGAAGCGATCATCCCAGTTGATGAGGTTAATGGCAAGACCCAGATGGCCGAAACGCCCAGAACGACCAATTCGATGAAGGTAGGTCTCGGCGTTCTTAGGGAAATCAAAGTTGATGACAACATTGACCGCTTGGATATCAATACCACGAGTAAGCAGATCGGAGCAGACAAGGTTGCGGCATACGCCGTTTCGGAAATCATGGAAGACGCGGTTACGGTGATGTTGAAGCATCCGGGCATGAGAATAGAAGCATGAATAACCCAGTTCCGTAATCTTTTTTGCAAGGAGTTCGACTCGATTCGTCGAATTGCAGAAAATGATCGACTGATTGATCTGAAGCTTGGAGAACAGAGTGTTAAGACAATGAACCTTCTGCTTTTCTTCCACAAAAGCATAATACTGAGTGATTCCTCGTAAGGTAAGTTCGTCCATGAGGTTAATTTCATAAGGGTTGCGCATATGTTTATCCTACAGCAAAGCAGTCAGCTGAAGAACGCTAGAAACAAAGAAGAATCAACTGTTAATCATACCTTGAATGACTTGACGATTAACGGGAACGTGGCACTGAATAGCATAACCTGGCGATCCTTGGGATGGAACGACAGCAGCTGCTCAATGACGGGTGTGAATTCAGGGGACAGCAATTTATCTGCTTCATCCATAACGAACGTGGGACACTCCGAAAGATCGGCAACACCCTTGCTGGCCAAGTCAAGCACTCTTCCTGGGGTTCCGACAAGGATATGGACTGCGTCGTTCAATCGGATGATATCGTCCATTAATCCGGTTCCTCCTGTAGTGACCATGACGTTGATACCTAAGTGCTTCCCAAGTGTCTTGCAGACGGCAGATGTCTGGAGCGCCAATTCCCTTGTGGGAACAAGGATAAGAGCCTGAGTTTTGGTGCTCTTGGGGTTGATGCGTTCTAAGGTGGGGATGACAAAAGCAGCCGTCTTCCCTGTTCCGTTTTTAGCACGAGCTAGGATATCCCTACCGGTAAGAGCAACCGGTATTGTTTCTTCCTGGATAGGCGAGGGCTTCTCAAAACCAGCCTCGAAGATACCCATCATCAGCTCACGCTTGATATAGAAGTCTTCGAATTCTAGACCCTTTGTAGCTGTCACATCCTGCAGCAAGATTAGTACCTAGAAAGATCAAAAGACAACCGTCCAATACTACGAACCTCAGTCTGCGGTCTAGCATCCTTTGCAGGAGCGTTCAGGTTTTCCTTCCATTTCGCGTCATCCCTGTTGAACGGGAATTGCTGTAAGTTCCATGCGGGAATTGCAGCGCTACTGTATGGCAGTCCACATACCCTAGGTTTGTATTGTTCAACTGTGAAGCAAGAGCGTCGGCCATGATGATTGGGATTGGATTTCTTTGGGAGAATAGCGGTCGGGTGTTCGGGTTTGTAGGTGAGGGGATGATGGGTGCCTTTGGCCGAATGTAATGGAGTTTAGATGTGGCCCTTTCTTTGGAATAAACAGTGTGTTGACAAGAAAAAGAAATTCTTCGTTCTGCAAGAGGCCAGAGTATGATGATCAAAAAATTCGGTTGTCAACAAGAGGATCGAGAGACGGGAACGGCGTAAAGTATGTTCGGCGGTGAGGGGCAATGATAGATAGCTTATTTTTCGAGCTTAATAGTAGGTCAAAGGAAGACAGGGAAATAGAAAAGAGAAAAGAGAAAAGAGAAAAGAGAAAGAAACAGAAAAGAAACGAGTGCACAAGGCTGCCTAAGGCGAGAGATAGACCACTCTTGAGCTTCTCAATGTGAGGTACTAGTTAAGAGGACGTAGGCGAAGTCGTTTCGAAATATCGGTTCGAACGTGGCGACCAGAGAGTAGGCGTGGAGGGAAGAGGTAGGAAGATGTACTATGTAGTCAGGTGAAGCCGAGTCCACTTGGTGAATGGGACGAAGAGTATAAAGGAGGTTTTGCGTGTTCACACAGAGGAAGAGAGAAATTAAAATCCTACGGCGATAAGTGGGTTGCTTGTGTAAAGGTAATGCCGTTACCCACGGACCACCTGTACTCTCGTATATTACAGAGGATATTACAACCACTGCATTCAGATGTGGAGAATAGCACCTGTATTTTGCGCATCAGAGTGAAAAGGTGTCATTTTTATTTATGTCCATAGAAATTGTAACTCATGCTGTACAATTCTGGCATCCAGCAACCTTGGGGATCATGTGAGCTCATGTGATGGGCAATTGGATGTTCATCTAATATAATTCTTGCATAGCGGCATATGCGGCCTTGCAGCGTGCGATACAGTCCCAAGCAGGGATTTGACACTTGTCAAAGCCCTTTATATTGAGAAATCGTCCAGAGCCTTGAAGCCCAACAATCTGGGACTCATGATCAAAGCCCTAACCTGAAATCTTCCACGCCACAAGTCCCCAAAAACCAATGAGAAGAAAGATGCTATTATGGCTTATTTCGTATAAAAATAAAGCTCGTATATGATACTATGATACATAAGCAAGTCCAAACTTTACAAGGGAGGGATAGAAGAAGAGGCAAAAAGAAACGAAAGAGGGTTGGAACGCAGGCCGCCATTATCGTGTGAACGGCAAAGTAGTTTGTCCTCGTTCTGGTTCTGCCAACCTATAAAGAAAAGCACAGTCGTCAATTCCCTTTTCTCGTTTAGTTCCAGAGGTGGGGGGAGAGGATATCTTACTCTTTCACCCGGACGTCGGGTGCCAGGCCAATGTCCGATCTTGAACCAGGCGTGATTAGAATAAACTGCCTTCCGATTGAACGTCGAGCAGCAAGCATCTAGTAGGAACTATCATTTAGCGGCTTTCAAAGCCGGATCAGGGGGACTGTCCAACACATACAAGCATATCGATCGCCATCTTCCTGTTGACGTGGTCCATGTAGACATCACTGTAAAGAGGAAAAGACATCAGCGACAAATTCGAGTTTCCTATCATTTTTTGAATGATGATATGGGAGTCAAAAGAAAAATAAAAACAATCAAACAAACTTACAATTCATCCAAGCAACGTATGGGCGAGCCCATGGCCTCCCACAGCGCCAGTAATAGACAAACCTGGGAAAATGACTTTTCACCTCCAGACAGTGTCTTTGCGCCCCGACCAGCACCATCCTCCTTCGTTATGTCGGGTTCAACCTGGGGAGTATTGTTAGATTCAATGCCAAGTTGGGAACAGCAGTGAATTGAAGCCACTTACCTGCAAATCTAGAAGCTTGCCCTGGTGATCAGCAAGAAGCCGGCCGCGGAAACTTCTTTCACTCAAGAGGTATGTGAATTGCGCCTTGGCCCGAGATGAGATGTGCGACCTAAATATCCCCCACCGGTCTTTGCGATGTCTCAATGTCTCGGCAAATATCTGTCCATGCTTGATTAACAAAGGGCCGACCCATCGTGCAGAATTGGCCCTTACCTTGGTCAGCAATCCGAGTTCTCTGATGTGTTTCTCAGCACGCTCGTAAGCTACAGTTGCTCTCGAGGCTTCTGCAGCCAAATCTTCTCGAGACGCCCCAAGCCTTGCATTCGGTTAGTTTGCTAACAAGAAACGCATGACGTGGCGACACTTACTCCCGATTGTAGCGTTGAAGATCTTTATGGAGCCTCTCAAGCTTGTTGTCTAGACTGCGAGTAGTTTCTCCTTCATCAACAGCGACACGTGTAGACACCATGCTGGCCTTTTCATTGTAGTCAAGGACCCGTGCGACAACTTCTTCTCTTTGCCGACGAATTTCCTCCTGGTTATGCCTGATCATATCGTTCCGCTCGATCACAGCATTTTTGCTGTCAAGGATTTGTCGGCGCTTCTTCTTCACCATTTGGTCTTCGCTCTGCGCAACCCGAAGCTCTTCTTGCAAAGTGGCTATATGTGCATCTTTCTCCTTGATCTCCCGTCTTGTTTCCCTCAAGGTGTCCATGATAGCTCTCATGGCTTCGACACTGTCATTGTACTGCCCTTCGTTGAGTCGTTTTTCGGCCTCAGCATCGATGAGGGCTGAACGAAGTCTATCAATCCCCTCTCCGACGGTCTCCTTTTCGAGTGCCTCTTTGAGCTCCTCCACGCAATCTTCTGCTCTCTGTACAACAATTTGTTGTTCCTTGATCGCCCTCTCGTGCCGTACGAGAGCTTGTTTGCGATTCTCTGCGCGAGACCGAGAAAGGCGATATTCTTGTTCTTGACTATTAAGTCCACGCCGAAGATCCTCGACAATTTCACGTTGATGTCTATTGTTGATAGCGTCAGCATTGTACGGTGGAAACATCGACAAGACCTGTTTATCTTACCTTATCTGCGAATCGAGATCAGACTTCATTCGTGGACTCCCATTGTAAGCCGAAACCGGTGCCTGGCTGGGTTCACCCATGCGACTATAGGAAAGATGGATGCCCCGTCGCTTGTCTCTCCGGTCAATGCAATAACATCGCTTGACATTTCTTGGGCGAACTCCGTCAAAAAGTACAGAAGATGCTTCCTCTAGTCTCTCAATTAATAGCATTTGCTCGATGCCATGGTTGATGATTAATTGCCGGCGTACAAGGTCGTTGTCGATCTTATGATCCAATGTTAGGCATATCCAACTATGATTCCACCTAAGTCGCTTACCTGCAAGACACGCGATGCTGTGTCGAAATCAGCGTCAGGTTCGTGTTGTGACGTGTCGATATGGCCATCGCTTCCTATAAAAATGGGGCATACGCTTTCGGATCATGTAATAAGCTAATGTATAGTTAAGAAGTTTTAGGACCGCTCACCAATTAGTTCTCTGCATAATACCGGATAGGATATTCATGTCCCTTTTTGAAGTCACAATGAAACTGTTCAATGTCGTGCCGAGCGAGGTTTCCAAGATTGATGACCACTTCTGCTCAAGTAAAGTCACATGGTATCCAATTGGACCGACAGGAGGCCTTGAGAATGACTTCTCTTGTTGGACCGCCCTGAGAAGTATTGGCATCTTCTCATGATATCCTGATTGCTTGACCCCACCTTCCTTGGTAAGATTCTGTAGAAGTCTCTCCGCTTGTTGAACGTCTGCCTTCTTCTTGTCAATAGGCGCTTCTGCTGATTTAGCATCCCTTCCGGCTTGTTCCAGTTCCCGACACAGACGACCTGTATCTTGTTGAAGCTGCTCGTACTTCTCTTTTGCTCCATTCGCCTCCGATTGTGCCTGCTCGTATTGCTCTTGTTGACGGATATAGCTTCCACCACTGACGTCTGCCAGTCTTTTAGTTTCCTCAGCAATTTTATGCCGTGTCTCGTTGATGCTTGTCTCTGCTGCTTTCATATATTCCCTAATCTGGCGTTGTTGGGCCTGTCAAGAATATAAGTAAGGTAAGAATTTACCAAATTGGTGACTTTTCATCCTTTGGGTGATAATACCTGTAGATCATGACGCTCACTCATGTGCTGTTCTGACCTATTTTTGATCTCTTCTTTTTCGTTGTCCGCCTGCCCAACCTTTGACTGAGCTTGCCTCACAAATTGAGCAGCGGTCTCAGTCTCTCTTTCAACTTCTTGGAACGCATCATCAAATCTACCAAGTTCTGCTTCGGCTGCTGCAATTTGTTCGTTTGCTTGTGCAAGCTCATCCTCTAGGGCGTCCCGTATCTGCGCTGGTTAGAACGATGCACAATATATATCGGACAAGGCGCACTTCTACCTTTTCCTGTTCCTCAACCTGAGCCCAGGCCATCTGATTTCGAATATTTCTGATCCTGTTTCTTAATGATTCGTGACGATCTGAAATCTCCAGCCTCTGTCTTGCAACATCTTTGCGATTCTCCAGTATCCCGATGTCTTGTTGTTTGCTTTTGAGCTTCTCCAGAATCTGATCAACCGACTCCTCTATCAGCCGGTAATCCTGGTCCAACTGTTCAAGCTGGACTCCTTTCACAAAAAACTTGTATTTCTCGGCCGGGCTAGATGTGCTGAGAAATTGACGCGCCATGTCTTGCGATAGAACATTCATAGGATTGTCGAATTGCAAAGTGAAGTAGTCGATTATGGAATCCAATTCGGCCTTCTTGTTGGACACTATGCGACCATTGTCGGCTTTGATTCTGAAACCACTTGTCCCATTCTTTGTAAAATGGCGTTCTATGATGATAGATTTCCCGTAGTCGTCCGGCAAATAGGCGCCATCGCCTTGATTTTTGATCCGCACAACGATAGCAGCATGTCTATGAGAGAATATTGATTAGACACCGAATTCTGAGCAGAGTTGAACGGTCACGTACTCCTTGCCCTCTTTAATAAAGCTTTTCAAACTCTGTCCACGATTGGTAGCAGACGCTTTACCACCCAAACAAAGAGTTATCGCTGTAAGAACTGCACTTTTGCCGCTCCCATTTTTCCCCACGATGAAGTTAATGAGGGGTCCCAGATCCACTGCAAAATGGTCATGACACATGAAATTGTAGCATTCAACGCGCTCCAAGATTCCATGTTCGGCGGGAACATTCTCTTCATTGCTCGATGAAGAATATTTCTGCTGAATTGCCTGGGTTGCGCGCAGCTCTAATTCATCTTCATCCTCGTTGAGAGGCTCGGGTATTGACGCTGCCCCATCATCGTTGCTGGCCTTGTTTTCTCCAGATATAGGGGAGGCGGACGTGCGAGGGCGTTTTCTCTTCTCATAAATATTATTGTTAGCTCATTCCGCTGCGATTCTTGGTTGGTCTGCGCACCGAGTGGGAAGAGCTTGGGGCATGAACCGTGTCATCGTCCCCAAGTTCATCATTATCCTCAGATCCCAAGGAAGACTGGGAACGCTTCAAATGAGGCGACATTACGAGAAATTATCCCAAGGGATTGAGGGCTAAGTATTCCATATTGCTTGACAAGGTATCCAGTCGTTGCGCGATTGATGCGTTAATGCGATAGGGTCGCGTTCGTCGCGTGTCGGGACCCACCGCCAATTTTGCCGCCTAAGGTAACGGGGTATCCACCATTCCTACTCCAGAAGTTCTACTCCGTACCGTAGAAGGGAAATTACGAAGAGTCGAATGCCAATATACGTACTTGAATTCTGTAGACAACTATTTTGTACTTATTACATAAACGGGGTATCCTATGCATTCATAGGTTCTTCAGCAACGTAGTGCAAGTATGCACCGAGCAACTTGACACCTTCGATATAGTTCCTCTTGTCAAGTTTCTCATTAATAGAGTGCGCGGCATCGGTCGAAGATCCCATGGGAAGGAGCAACACATTCTTGCCCGTAGCTTGTTCGAAATTCAAGGTGACAGGTATACTATAAACCAAATTAGCACAAGCACATATCAGGAATGTATCGAATCTGATGACGAGCAGAAGAAACATACCTGCCACCCTCACGTGTCATATCTGGTTCGACACCGAAAACTTGCTTCACAGCCTTGCTGGCAGCAGTAAAATTCCAGTGTTTTGGACTGGCAACCCACCACTTTCCGTCATGCTGAAGCCACACGTCCAGGGTATTCTTAGTGTTCAACTTGGCAAATTCGGATTTGATGTAGTCAAAGACGAGCTTGTTGACATCTGGGCTCTCCATGTTTGGCACCGTCCGAATGGAGAATTTGCCAATAACACTGGCTGGGATTACCGTTTTGGCTCCCGGGGCAGAGTAAGCACCCTCGATACCGTGGATAGACAGGGATGGGTATCTCCATCTGGCCATGAGCGTCCGCTCCTTTGTCGTGTGGATGCCTGTCTCGCTCCCCAGCGATTCATGGAGGTTCTCCATAGTGTAGCTGATGGCAGGATACAGGGACTTCTCTTCTTCTGTCAGGGGCTCCACGAGATCCATGATACCGGGAACCAAGATGTTGCCCTGCGAGTCAACAAGCCTAGATAGAACGTTGACTAAGTCTGTCATAGGTTCGTGCGCAGAGCCACCAAAGACACCACTGTGTAGATCTTGGGCGGGACCAGAAACCCGGACGGAGTAATAATTGCAACCTCGCAATCCGTAAGTCAAACAAGGTTTCTCTGTACCAAGCCAGTAGTTGTCTGAAATGCAAACGGCATCTGCGTCCTTGAAAAAGCCCTTGCTCTCCGACTGGATAAACTCCTCCAATCCCTCAGAACCATACTCCTCCATTCCCTCAAAACAACAAAGGAGGTTGACTGGCAATTCAACGCCCGCTTTCTTATGAGCTTCAATCACGTTCAGCCAGCCCAGCACCGGCCCCTTATCATCTGTACTGCCACGGCCGTACATTCTTCCGTTCTCATCGACAGACAATTCAAAAGGCTCTGTGGCCCAGCCATCTTCCTTCAAAGCAGGCTGTACATCGTAGTGTCCGTATACCAGGATAGTTCGCTTATTCTTGTCATTACCATAGCGAGCAATGACCACGGGAGGCAAATCAAGGTGTTCTTTCCCGGGCTGCTTTCCTAACGGCCTTTGTTGCACCTCTGCCCCCAAAGCTTCAAGCTCCGAGCTGAGAAACTCAGCCATCTGAGAGATGGCAACTAAATCAGTCCTGATTTCAAGAACCAATGTATTGTATAACCGACCTTGAACACATCCTTTCTATTTTCATCCTGAGCAGAAACAGAAGGAATGGCCACTGCTTTCCGCAGCCCTTCAGGATTGTTAGTCGTCTGCCGCACAGAGGAAGGAGAGGACCGCCCGGAAGCTCCAGGGAAGGCCAATAGAGCACGTACGATCAATAAACGAACCGGACAGACCGTCCACCCTAAATTGTGAAAATAGAAATGAGCTTTGACGAAATACATGAGAAACAGAATGCTTCTAGCTCTCAAACTCACTGTTTGAAGTAGGGTTCCAGCTGAGGCGCCATTTTCTGATCACTGATATGACCGTAAAATGAACGGCGAGAGGAGAAAAAAAGTGTTCGGGAATAGGTGAAATGTGATGGTGTCCAGAATTGCTGCCGACACCGAGCGGGGTAATACTGCGTGATCGAATGTAATCGTTGCTTTGCCAGAGACACTGGGACGCGGAGGGGCATCTTTTGGCCTTGGAGAAAGATGGCGGGGGCCAACCAATACTTACTCGGCTTACAAGTGGACAAGGACACCTTAGGCTCCAACAACAGGGTCCGAAAATAGGCGCAAGATTATTGGCACTTCCTTTTCTATGCTGGAAAGATTTGGGAGAATAAATGGACTAAAAAAGGTAATATACAGTAGTTACACTGATATGTGTGGTAATGCTAGAAAACAAATCGCTGCTATTCACCCCACTCTGACTGAATCGAAGACATAACTTGATGTTTTTTTTTTTTTTTCTTTTCCTTTTTATAACCATTTCCTTTTTAGCATCCCTGTCCACAGATAGGAAGGACACAGAAGGAAACACCAATGGATTACTCATTCATCTCTTCCCCAAGACTCCTTCCGCAACTGCCGGTCTTCCCTGGCCATCCGCCGCTTTGTGCCCCATCTAGATTGCACTGCTTCAAGCACTTGCCGCTGGATCTCTCTCTTCTGTGGACTAGCTTCACATACCATAGCAATGAACATTGGCGAGCAGTCAAAACGTTTGGCAAGTTTCCATCGGCTCCAGGTCATGGGGTCACTGAGTCGGAGTCTGCGGATCTCCTCGATGTCCGACTGATTTAAGTGGTATTTCTTCTCAGGAGTGGATTTGAAAACGGGAGGAAGCTCCTTTGCATTGTGGCTGTTCGTGGAAGCATCTGTACGTAGGCCTCTTCGAATGTCGTCGGCGGGCAGAAATTTTGTTGGCGTGTGATACACAGAAGGTGCGCTTGAAGGGGGATTGTAGATGATTTGTTCTTGGAATTGATCTGACGACGCACCAAACGAAGCATCTGGTTTAACACGTAGGCGCTGTTTCGTACGCCTGTAGGAGGATTGATTCCGCCGCGATTCTATGGAAACAGACTCGGATAGCGATGGTAGGAGAAATGGGAGAGTAAGGAAGGGTCGTTTCGGAGCAACAAGAACAACAGCCATGACGAAAAAATATGCTTCACAAGTTTGTTGCTTTTCTATGATGTTTTATTCTCTGGGCGTTGCCCGTCGTTTCATGCAGAAATTGAAACTAGAGTGACGCAACGAGAATCAGCAAAAGACGGCGTTTAACGGGAGGGAAGGATGAGATGATATACAATTCCTGTAAATCTGTCGTTTTGACGAATTCTGGTCTGTCTCGATTTTCATGCAGGGCTTTCAGTCAACTTTGGGTTTTGTATGAACATTATTTTTTTCCCGAGTTGCAAGTGAGTCCCGTGACACCGCAAAGTCCGCTTACTAACCAATACTTTACTCAGATTACCGAGAATTCATACTTTCTACTACTCCGTATGGAGTGAACAATGAATTGAACCACACTAGCAGACTAATTCAATCGTGTCTGCTTTAAATCTGTATATCACCTCGGCCCAAGTACAAGTAGATCCTCAGGGCTTCACCTGGACTTCCCGCATCCACAGAACGTGATCTGTATGATACTATGGCATACATCCCCTGACACTAGAGGCCCATATGTTTATGACTTCTTGACACTCGCCACTGCATCTAGCGCTTGCTGAAACCTAGAATGAATGTCTGGAATATCTTCTAACCCAACACTTACTCTCACCAAGTTAAAATCAATGCCAAACGAGCTTGCCTGCGAAATGTCAGACAGAGCACATTTGTGAATGGGACGAGAAAATAATTGGATTAAATGATACTTACCCATTCCAATTCGTTGTAATGTGCTATCAATGTGTACGGGCAACTAGGGTTTACCATTAGCATTTAATGTTAAATTATATAGATAATAAGAGACTTGCCTCAGAGTGAAATTAGTCCCAAGACTAGGTCCCTTCATAACTTCCAAGTTATCGAAGAAAGCTGTCGCCTCGCGAGTTGTATGAAAAGTAACAGAAAAAAGACCGCCGTAACCCCCGGTAGGGTTGCGGACGTTATCGTAGAATGACCTTGAAGGGCCATACTTGGGATAGTAAATTTCTTTCACTATAACATATCAAATCAGCAACTAATGCGTCAAACCGACATGAAAATCTAATACCTAGTGGCGATTCTTTCAACATAGCCGTGATATCCTCCGAAGTCTTATTAATCTTCTCGATTCTGGGCACGAAGTCGCGGCTATTTCTTTCAAGAAACACCGCGTCTTCCGCCCAGTAATTATCCTCGTATTCTTTGTTGAATGCATTCTTCAGCTCTTGATAGAAGCGTCCGTGTGGATTGATGACGGCGCTTCCTCCCATAACATTGCTGTCCCCGCTGAATATTTTCGTCAAGCTGCTGACAACGACGTCTGCGTATGGAAGCACGTTAATATTGAGGAAGTTGCCAACGGTCTCATCCACCACTACAAGAAATTCGTATTTGTCGGCAAGTAACCGTATCCTTCTAAGATCTGGCGTTTTGAGTAGTGGGTTACCAGGCACTTCGGTGAAAAGGGCGAGAAACCTTTCACCGTTGGCCAAGCGCGACTCCAAGTCATCCAAGTCTCCAGACGAACCGTGTCCGTAGAATAAGCACCCTGGGCCCCATTTTTCAAGCACTTTCAACGTATCAATGTACGGGAAGCCGAAACAGATGCTCTTCATGGGGCCTCTAGCGGCCAGAGCGATTTGATGGGCATTGAAAATTGAGCCCATTCCACTGGGAAAGAGGTAGACGTCGTCTTCGGTCAATCCCGCCATTCGCCCCTCATCTGATGCCTTTTCAAGAGCCTCGCTTAGTTCAACGTCAGCAGTCATAACACCTGCTATCCGTCTGCGAACGGCCAACTTCGCTTGATCGGCCAAAGAAGTGTTGAGGTTCCGACCAAATCGCTCCTCAATAAACTGGGAGTATTCTCGGCCGTCTTGGGCCCCATCAATTGCGGGAGATGCGCTTGCGGTTGGTCCGGTGCCTCGAGAAAATCCGCTGATAGATCCTTTACCCTGGTATCTTCGCGGTCCTTTACAGGGTCTTTGTGCAGTAGCGTCGGCCATTGCTGACCTGCTCTCCTCCACAAGAAAATTGTCTTCCAGGGCTTTGAGACAAAATTCGCCACGGCGACTTGACACTCCATTGCCAGTGTGTTGCCATACTTGCTTGGCGATTGACGCATACTCTTTGGGATATATCACGCATGAGAGGAGCGACGTCACTGCGGGGGACTCGGCATCAGTACGGGTGCACGGGACGAAGTTCACTATTCGCACTCCTGAAGATTTTCCTGGAGGTATCCTCGATAGAACGAACGAATGGCACACATTCGCGGTCTTTGGCGACGGAAATAGAGTAGCCGACTCGGTTTCGGGATCACCCTGGCGACGTACAACTTCTCGAGCAAGATCTTGGATTATGGGATGGACAAAAAACCTCGGATAGCCACATTGCATCTTCTTTGCGATCCATTCAGCGCCTTCTTCATAAGCCACGTTTGCTTCCCACGTCGGAAGCGACACGCTGACTGCCTTCTCATTGTTAGCAGCTTTACATGCAATTATGTTAGATCCCACAAAACAAAGGGCACCGTTGACAATTAAATATGCCCAGTAAAGGTAGGAGGATTGGATTTCCCTGTTCCAATTGATCCATTCTGAATCATAGAGAGGGCGAGGCATAAGGAGAGGCCCGAATCAATAGACGCGGGGCTTTCATGAACGTACATGGTCTGTGTTCGGAGGGACAGGCCCTCCAACATCCTGAAGCATGACGAACAGTTAAAAGAAAGAAGAGCGGCACAAAAAGAGAATGCAGGATAAAACGTCAATTGCTCTGGTTTGTTTCTAAATCGGAAATCAAAGCAGAGTAGGATCCTTGTTATTATATGACGGAATACACTATGAGTAATTTTCAGTAATCAGTTCTCCGACCGAGGAGGAAAAGTACAGAGCGACTTCGGAGACAGGCGCAGAATGTCTGCAGTTATGATACTGCATTTGCGCCGATTTGCCTGCTGGACGACTGCCAGAACTAGCATATCAATAAAATTTTATCTAGTCCTCCATAGTAAAATTGATCCATTCTGGAGACGACCCATGGGCATCTACGGTCATATTAGTCTCATGGTATTAATCATTACACAAATTGATACAGTCACATGACTAAAGATAAATCGGAGATCGGAGATTGGCAGATACGAAGGAAAAAAAAAAAGTTCAACTCTGACAGGCAAAAAGCAAAGGCCCAACAACCACGATCTGGCTGTCCAGTCATCAATATTTTTCATATATTATTTTATGTTCCACCTTGTCCTAAAATGTTGGATCACACTGTGAAGAGAAGGAAAATTAGTCCTTCTCCAGAGGATGGGGAGAATGGAAACGACCAGATCGCTTCAAAAAACGCCAACAAGAATGCTTCTTCGGTAACAACCAATACAACCAAAAGAGGGAAAAATGATCGGACAGCAGAGCTTGCACTTGCTAGTGGCTTTTACAAATCAAGCTTCTTTAAGTTACAGATGGACGAATTGTTGACCGAGTTGCGACCGAACTATGATAGACAAGTCTCGAAGATCCAAGAAACTCTCCACAAGTTAAAGAAAATCATTGAACGCGTCCCTGATCGTCAACCAAAGCTCGCATTAGTTGCTGAAAAAGAATTGCGCAGCGAACATGGCATTGTCGTCCCATACCCTGCGCCCCGGTCAGGAAAAGATACGAAGTATAGCGTGTCGTATTCGAAGCCGGCAAACGTCAATGTGGTGGGTAGTTTCGCTCTCAGGACGGGCATAAGGTCGCAAGAGGCGTATACGGTTGATCTGGCTGTGACGATGCCAAACAGCCTCTTCCAGGAGAAAGACTATGCCAATCATAGATATTTTCACAAGCGGGCATATTACATCGCATGCCTTGCTGCCGGTATTCGAGAAGCAGACGACTTGAATGTCGATGTTAAATTTGAATTTCAGGATGGGGACAGTCTCCGTCCGCTTGTCATCTTGCAGCCCGAGGAGGATAGCGACATGCCCGCTAGATCGCAAATCCGTATCATCACCGCCATTGACGACAAACTATTTCCGATTGCACGTACCTTACCTTCGAAAAATAACATACGCCAGGGCTCGTCGGCAGAGAAATCCGGCCATGAACAATCTACGCCATTTTACAATGCAGCACTTCGTTCTGAAGCTACAGTGGCTCTGTACCACAAGTATATATATTCAGCTTCCCGGAAATGCGAAGCTTTCAGAGATGCTTGTATCCTTGGCCGTACGTGGCTCCGACAACGAGGATTTGGATCTTCGTTCCAAAGCGGTGGGTTTGGTGGGTTTGAATGGACTGCTCTCATGTCTTTGCTGTTTGACGGTGGAGGTCCGAATGGAAAACCCATTCTTTTACCATCCTACAGCAGTTACCAGTTGTTCAAAGCCACTATACAATTTTTAGTGGGCCGGGATCTCAGCGAACCCTTGCTGCTTTTCGCTTCCGATGTACCACTCCCCCCTGGTGGCCCAGTCTTGTATGATGGCAAGAGAGGACTCAATCTTTTCTATAAGACCATGCCTTGGTCCTATGAATTTCTCCGTCACGAAGCCACGACCACTCTCAGGATGTTGAACGAGTCTCGTGATGATAACTTTGAAAAGGTTTTCATACTCAAAATTAATGAGCCCATGCTGAGATATGACCGGCTCATCTCCCTCCCATATTCGGATAATGGAGACGTCCTCCAAACGATTCGTCACCAAGCCGCAGTGCATGAAGTGGTCTCGAAGGCACTTGGAGACAGAGCTGACCTAATTTCGCTGAGCGGTCGCAGCATCGAACCTTGGACGGTCGACGGAAAGCCTTCATTGAAGAAAGAGGGCGGAAACATCAACATTGCGTTACTTTTGGATTCCGAAAATGCATCGCGTGTTGTTGACCACGGTCCGTCCGCCGAGGAGAAGGAAGAAGCGGCATCATTCCGAACTTTCTGGGGGGAGAAGGCGGAACTAAGACGTTTCAAGGACGGCAGTATCCTTGAAAGTTTGGTGTGGTCTGATCTACCATCTTCGCCATCCATCGTACGTCAGATTTTGGGCTATATTCTTCATCGCCATTTCGATATCACCGAGCAGGACATCAGGTATGTTGGCGATGAGTACGACGAAAAGCTCCGTATCGGCGGCGATGGCATCATTTCGTATAACAGCCCATCATTCCAACTTATTTCCGATTCGTTTAACTCGTTAGAACAATCTATCCAGAGCATGGACGATGTACCATTAACAATTAGGCAGCTGGCCCCTGCCAGCCCCCTTACTCGATACACTGCGCTTCGTGCTCAGAACAGCGACAAGCCAGCAGACATTGTTCTTCAATTTGAAAGCTCCGCACGTTGGCCTGATGACCTCGCGGCAATCCAAATGACGAAAATTGCTTTCCTTCTGAAGATAGGAGATTCCCTAGAATCATCGGGAGCTGCTTCATCGTGTCGGGTTGGACTGGAGAACGAATCAAGCAAGATCCTGAACAATGCTTTCCTCGACATCATTCATGAAACTGGTGTTCCTTTCCGCCTTCGAATTCATCATGACAGAGAGCAGACACTACTGGAGCGTCAACTTAAAGAGAAGAGTATTAGTCCGCGTACAAAGGAAGAGGTTGCCTATGCTCTGTCTGTCTATAAGCGCCATTTCATCCAATCGCCCCGTTTCACACAAGCCATTCGAACATTATGCACTCGTTTCCCGCTACTATCACCCACAATCCGCCTTGTCAAATATTGGTTCAACTCCCATCTTTTCGCAGGCCATGTGAACGAAGAATTGATTGAACTACTGACCGTCCGCACTTTCACTCAGCCATACCCTTGGGAAGCCCCATCTAGCGTTATGGTCGGGTTTCTGAGAACTATCCATTTCCTTTCTCGGTGGGATTGGCAACAGGAGCCTCTGATAGTCGATCTTGGCGGAGAATTAAACCAGGATGTCATTGAGATGATACGCACGCGATTTTCTGCGTGGCGAAGCATAGACCCTGCCATGAACGCCGTTGTTTTGTTTGCGGCGTCAGATGTCGACCTTGACGGAGCGACTTGGACCCAATACGAAGTGCCCCCCAAGGTCGTGGCCGCTCGTATGTCAACTCTAGCCAAGGCAGCGATAAAGCTACTACGGGAAAAAGGGCGTGATCTCAATGTGTCCAGCCTCTTCCAGACATCTCTAGCACCATACGATTTCATCCTCAATCTTCGATCAAAGCTGTTCAGCGATCGCTCATCTTCGACGAAATACAAGAACTTGGCCGAGTATAATTCCCAAGGGCGATCCGATAAGTTGGCAATCGTCAAGTCGTTTGTTGGCGACATTCAAGCATGTTACAGTGAAAGCCTGCTTCTTTTCCATGGCGAGGACGATTGCAAGGTCATTGCAGGCCTCTGGAATCCCCAAACGGCCAAGCCCAGGAGCTTCAATTTGAAGACGGCATACTCTACATCACCTATCCATTTGAGACAGGGGCATAATGGTCAAGTTTCCGTCAATCATCATGCGATTTTGAACGAAATAGCTCGGTTAGGTACGTCGTTGATCGATGGTATTGAAGTACAGAAGGCTTAGTTTGGGAGGTGGATAATTTGCACATATCAATGTAATATACTACCAACTACGCCATAACAATGCAAATGAACAAGAACAGAGAAGACAATCGTTTTATAACATCATATCCAAAAAAAAAAAAAAAGAAAAAAAAAAGACAATAATATAAGTAAATAGGAAAGTCATTAACAACGGTTTCTATCTCCAATTTCATGACCCTGCCCTCGACTTCTCAGACTTTTCGATCGCTGCCTGAGAAGAGAACGAACAGTAACTATCCTTGATCGCAACAACTTCGTAAGTACCCTCGTCGGAAGTCTTGATGGTCTTCTTATGCTCGTAAGAGATATCGTGCTTGATGTCGAGAATTTCAGGCTTCCTCCCTCTTGGTGCGTTTGAACTCCGAATATACCTGTCAATAGTGTTAGTTTCATTTGCCTTCAATTGGGACGTGGGAAAGACTTACGTGAATTCGAATGGTGGCGTGCCCCAGAAATCGAAATGTAGTTCTGCCTCTCCACCTTCGTGAATATCCACAATAGAGGTTTTACCTCTGCTGATTCTGACGCTGGGCATTTCGTGAATGGTTTTTGTGATATCTTTGTGCGCTTTACACCTGCCACTGGCTGTGTCGCTCACGGCGTTGATGGTGAAAACGCCAGACCGTTCCGCAATACGACGAAAATCAGAAGTTCGAGATGTAGCCTTCCTTTGAGCATCGTTGAAAGTATAGAAAACGTCGAACGGTGCATGGCCGGACAACGTGAAAGAAAGACGCTCTCCAACACAATAATCAGTCTTTGACTCGAGAGGAATGATCGTTGGCACATCGGAGACGGCAACTCTGACAGACGAGGTGTCAAGCTCGCTCGTCCGCTGACAACCGCGGGCATCGCGGACCTTGCGTATACTGACAACATGTTGACCCAGGTCCAGATGACGTCTAGGGATGGCAAGTTTGTGTCGGTTGGAGTCGATGTTAGGAATAGTGACAGTCTCTGGCTTTGACTTCGAATGGTGTTTGATGTTGATTTCCAGAGAAAATGGAGGAACACCCTCCAGCGTGATCGGAAGGTATTCCTTGCCATCGGCATCTTCTCTGCAGAAACCATAGATATGACCTGGTGAATCGAACCGTGCCGATGGTAACGGGTTAACTTGCTGAGAAATCACCAGAGGGCTGCTTCGAGGATCATGGTCGTAAAGGTTGTCACCAACTTCCGTGAACTTGTAAGTGTAGCTTCCAGCTTCTGAAGTATCCATTCCCATAGACGCCACACTCATGGCCGTTTTCAAGCTTTGTCGTCGAACAGACGATGAGCCGCGAAGCGTTTTCCGCTGCTGCTCGTACTGAAGGCTATATGGAGGGTTTCCTGCAAGTCGAAGCTCAACGCTGGAGTCGTCACCCTGGCACACTTCAGGCTTCACCACGTTATTATCCAGCCCGACAGGCGATCCATCGACAGCTATAACCCGCGGTCGAGGTATCCAAGAGACGTCGAATACTTTGGCGTACTGATCGACAGTTCCAGGGCAAGAGCCATCAGTAACTCCGACAAGCTCGTAATGCCCCTCATTATCCACATTTAAGATACTATTTTCCTGCCAGAGTACCTTCTCAAGTGTGGGAGAATTGGCGTCCCCAACCTTGTACTTAACGGTCCATGGCCGTTCGCCGCTTAGTCTGAGAGGAATGTCGACCTTCGAACCTTGCAAAGCCAAGACGCTTCTCTTTCGGTCAATTTGGCCAAACGACACATGTGGTGGCTTAGGGCGGGCGTCGACCTTGATATTGTCCTTTAAGATCCGTTTGCAGTTCGACCGATCTCTAATATTTGTCAGGACAAGGTTGTACTCCCCACCGCTGACGAGGCGGTCGGTCACGATACTTGCGACATCGCTTTCAGATTCAAGGACATGTTTAGTCTTCTTGCCATTGTGGACGAGTTCGTATTGCAGGGTCCAAGGCGATTCGCCGATGAAGGCAACATCAACAGATACTGGCTCGCCAAAGCAAGCTTTTCGCACTTCTCTGGATCCAGTAAAATGGGCAGAGGCCGGCGGCTTGACATCCTGCTCTAAAACGGGTGTTTTGTCTTTCAAAGATCGTGGAGCATAAACAGCATCTGCAACGTCAAGGAATCGGTATCGGTAAAAGCCTGCTTCGGAAGGTGTAAAATCAAGTTGAGTACGCAGCCCATCAACACTAAGCGACTTCGTCTCAATGCCTCTTGAATGCTCGACACTGTACCGAAGGCGGAACGGCGGCGAGCCTGTAAAGTCCAAGTCGACGAGTAATCCAACCGAGTTGTTAGCACATTTGTCGAAGATCTTCTCATGTCGGACACCCAACTCAGGCTCGGGCGGGTTGTGCAGATAACAGGAAGAGGGCTCCATGATGTCTCCCGAGCAGTGCTGGCTTGAAATGGCATCTAACGTATACCAGCCGGGATCCTTTATCTGGGGTTTTAGGTCAAGACTCTTCAAAGATAGTTGACGAGTCTTCTGGCCGGTTCCGCTAAACGAGTATGTGAGTGAGAAAGGCCCGTCCCCGTTGTATCCTCTACCGACAGGCTGATATTTAACTGGTAAATCGATGCTGTCGCCTTTGGCTACTTCTAAGAAGTGCCGGTCATCGCATCCAGACAAGGATAATCGAGGTCTTTCATGAACGGAGAATTGGTGCGACTGCGATGAGTGCTTTACTGATGGGCGATCCACCTCGTCCAAGGCTGTCGAGTAGTTCGCCACGTTTCCAGAACCATCATGGATCTCCTCGATAGCGTAGAACCATTCGCCTCCAGCATTCAAGGACTCGTTCAAAGGAACCTCAATTCTCTGGCTCTGAGCCCAGGAGACATCCATTTGCCGTGAACTGAAAAGCGCACCGGTGCGCTTCTGGCTTAGCAATGGCGAGCGCAAGCTATCCGGCTGGATGGTTTGGAAAGAATAGCCGCGGTCAAGATTATTCACCTGTCTGCTGTATTTGATCTTCAATGGAGGCGTTCCTTCGACCTCCAATACTAGATTCGACAGCTCTCCTCGACATTTGTGTGTAATAGTGTTCTTGATAGTAGCACGAGGGCAGGGGACGACAAGTGCATCAGAGGCTCGCATGTGGACTTCAAGGTTGGATTTATCCACAACCCTCTGCAAACGATAAATCCCAGGCCGCCGCACTGGGTACAGCAGATCACGGTGGGATCCAGGGTCGGGGCTCGACAGCTGCTTGTCCGCCTGACGCTTCATCTGCTTCAATTGCTTTGACGGAATGGAGATTGTCTCGTTACCACCGTTGTCGAAATCTAGGCGGAACAGCTCGATAATAATCGGGTCGGTTTGGTTGACACGGATTGGCAAGTCCATCGAGCTCTTGTACGAATCTAGACAAAGTGGTGCATGATCCGGGTTGAGAACGGCAGAACTAGACTCATCAGTAACCAGCCTCATGGACGGCAGAAAATACCAAGAATGAGAAAAACTTACCCCTCCGGCAGAATATGGACGATTTGCTTTCCCAGGATAAGCGATGAATTGTGAATGATGTCTCCCGGTTTGACACTTCGTTCAGAGATCGACAGCTCCCTATCGTAAGCCAACTTAGCCACTCCCGAAAGCCATGCGGCTACTGGGATCTACTCCCAAATTAGCAGGACATTCCACCAAACCCGTGGACAAAAGGAAACGACAGAGTCGCACGTACCGGAATGCGGAACATTAAGAACATATTACCAACAATATGGATCAGAAAGATCGAAAGCGTCGTCGGAAAGGCCCATTCGAGCCATGGTATCCGCAGCGCCTGAAGACCGAAAAGGAAGATGCCGTCAATCAAGTTCCACTTCATGAAAAGCCATGTCGAATCCAGGTCGTCTGATGCAGACCAAGATTCATACAATCGCCAAGCATTAAGAGCGACATAAAACGCCACGACGTAGAGTCTTTGCGAAGGTGCATCTATCAAATTGGTTGGCACTAGCGGTGAAGAAGAGCTGTCGACATCCTGAGAGACCTTTGGGGTAGGCTCGAGCTCTCTGGGCTCGTGAGGCCTAGGCGATTTGAATGCTGGGGTGTTGGGCCCATAGCTTCCATAGTTCCTTGTTCGTTGGGCTGTCTGAGGCGTTTGAGGGAACGCAGACCGAAGTCGAGGAGTGCCGTTCATGGCATGCTGTGGTCGCGGAGATCACTGCTTTTACGGGAGATATTTGTGAGTACTCCGTAGTGACTAGACTTTAACTAGATAATTTGAGGGGAAGCATACCTAGACCTGAGTGGGTTGAAGAGGAAACAACCAGAGACCGAAAAATCCTTGGCGGTTCTCACTTGAGTACACGCAGAGATAAAAGGCACCAATAGGAGTTAGGACTATAATAATTAGTCCCCTCCGGAGAAAGGCAAGGAGTAAATGGCAGCACCTGTCTACCACCTGGAAATAGCTCTAAATCAGAGGGGAAAGGGAAAAAATAAAGACGGAGAAGCAGCCAAAGCAGCAAAAGAAGTTCCGCGCGTGGAGTCGCGTTTGGAGCAGAAGCTTCGGCCAATCAGGTGCATGGGCCGATGACCTCTTCTATCAACATTCATTCGATCCATTCTTCCAGCAACTGAAAAGAAGCTCTTCTTGCTTCCCTGGTCTATTCAACAGTGCTTAATAAACCAAATCACTGTGCAATCAGATTAGGTTATGAGTGAACGCGCCAGGCCAAGAAAACTCAGCTCACTGTTTGGGGAAGAAGATTCCAATGAAATATTCCAGCCAATAGAACTGAAGTCAAATGAATGGAACGGATTCTGTGAAATTGAGTCAGAGCCTGTAAGTCATGGGAAGTCGAGAAAAGGAACATAGACTAATATCTAACTCTAATCAAGGCCTTTTTCAATGTGATGCTCCGAGAATTTGGCGTCAAGGGCGTCAAAGTGCAAGAAGTCGTGTCATTAGAAGAGGAATTGCTGGCATTTCTGAAGTATGTTATGTAAAATCGTTGGTTTCTTCTCGTGCTTCTCTAACCAATCTCGCTTCATGTGAACAGTAAACCTGTCTACGGCCTGATCTTCCTTTTTCGCTGGCGAGAGGACGATCCTGAAAAGCAGGAACCAAGCTGTCCTGAAGGGCTTTGGTTTGCTAATCAGGTTGGTGGCTTCGGGACCAGATAAACTTAATAAAAGGCTGATGCACCGAAACAGACAGCTGGTAATGCCTGCGGCAGTGTGGCATTATTAAACATCGTCAATAATATAGAAGGCATTGAATTGGGTGAGAATTTACGGCAGTTCAAGGATTTTACCATGTCTTTTACACCTGCATTGCGGGGCGATGCTATCAATAATTTCGAATTCGTCAAACGAATACACAACTCATTTGCACGGTATGCTTTGCTCTCACCTTCCGTCGGTCTTCATTTCTGACAATGACTATTTAGTAAGATGGACATGCGCAACGTTGATCTACAACTAAAAAATGAAGCGACTTCCCGGCGGCGGACCAAGAGTACTCGGGACGACGAGACAGACGCGGGGTTTCATTTTATTGCATTTGTCCCAGCGATGGGTAAAGTGTGGAAGTTTGACGGATTAGAACGCCAGCCCCAGTCCATAGGAGATTGTCCAGAAAATGACTGGCTAGATTTGGTCAGACCCAACATCCTGACGAGAATGGAGGAGTACGAAGAAGACCAGATTGAATTTTCCATTTTGAGCTTAGGCAGAGACCCCCTTCTTGGCCTTACGGAAAAGTTAGCCGTCAACGTCAAAAGTCTAGAGGTTATCAACAAGCGCCTCGGGGATATGACCAATTATGAGACTGCTGCAGCCCACGACACCGAAGACAACACTATTCTGGAGCCCGATGCATCATTATCCCTGTCAAGAGAGGCAATCGACCATGCCGAAATCCCCCCAGATCAAAAAGAGGCATACGAAAGTTGTTCTCCTGAAGAATTAAACCAATGGCGTCAGAAGCTCAGTGAAGAACAACAAGAGCTTCGGGCCGCCATCCGGGAAGAACAACAGTCAAAAAATGCCGACGATGACTATGCAGCAGGCCGGCGATACAACTACGGATCGACCGTAAGTAAATGGGTAGGCATTTTGGCGCGTAAAGGGGTCCTTGAGGACCAGGCTGTTTAATTTTTCTTTCTGTGTGCTTGCTATAGATAGAAAAATAAGTATACCTCCGCGCATGAACCTCGTGGGAGATTCGATTGGCCGACAGTCTCTCAGTAAAACAGCCTTTTTTTTGTTCTATGATCGCCCCTTGTGGTGCGTTGTTCCATTTTCAGATGATCAGGAAGATCTATCCTTTCTCTGTGTATGTGTGTATATATCTCTGTTTCTATGGTAGAGGCATCCCTGAAGTCGACCAAAAGGGTAAAAGAGAAGACTTCCATCGTCATTGCGAGGGACACCGCCTGAACACCGTTTTTTCGTCAGGTCAACTCAATTCACTTCTGACTTTTGACTTCTACTATTTCTCTTCGGTCTTTTTTTTTTTTTTTTTTTTTTTTTTTTTTTTCACGATTTCTTCTCCTTCTAATATTGGCCGTACTCTTGAAATTGATTGCGGGTTTGCCACATAGTTTCTTGGTCTTATTCGTCATCTTATCATCTCGATTATCGTCATCAGCCACCAAGCAACCGTACCTTCACCGTTTTTCTGTACTTTGACATTTCAAAGGAAAGAAAAGAATAATAATATATACTCCAGTATTTCACCATGTCATCAGCATCTGCTGCTTCCGCCCCTGAAAAGGCACCGGACGACTCGTCAAAGTTGAAGACTTTCCTCTCTATCCTTCGGAAGTATGCGTTGACCTTTTATCACTTCCCACCGTTGATATCGATATGCTTCGTCACAGTTCACTCGATTGGTACTGACTCAATGGCTTTGTGTCAGGTTCGTCGGTGTGGCAGACATTGCATCTGTCCGCTTCTCTTTACCTGCACATCTTCTGGAACCAACGCCAAACTTGGGTAAGACCCCAAACTCAATTATACACGCATTCGCAGCGGTGCATTGGGCTGACAGATGCTGGGTTATTATTTAGAATATTGGAACTATCTCGATAGACCGGAGACCTTTGCAAGGTCAGCAAGACCATCATAACGTCACAACAACACGTTTTCATCTGACACAGGAGTCACAGCATTGGCAAATCGAATGATGAATTGGGGCGGATGCTGGAGGTCTTGCGGTTCTGGTTCACCAAGGACCTGGTATATTCCGTCTGTACATTGGTGTTTCTGAGATGGTTGAACTGAACCTATGGCAGAAATACATCAAGGGCAAGCCGTGCAAACCTTATAATTCTACGCTGGGCGAGTTCTTCCGGGTGAGCCAAATATATGGATATGCGCACGTGTGTATGTGTGGCTAACCCCCTTCGTTTTTGGAATATCTAGTGCAAATGGGAAGTCGAGGACAGCGCACCGGGAATATCTGTTCCCTCCGGTCCAAACAGCCAGAATGGGAACACTTCTGTTGATGATGGTGGCGGTGGAAAACTGGCCAATGTATGCTACCTGACCGAACAGACGTCTCACCATCCGCCAGTGTCCGCTTTCTACATCGAATGTCCCGACCGTGGTGTTTCGGCTCGGGGTTTTGATCAAATCAGTGCCAAGTTCACTGGCACAAGCGTCCGTGTTGTGCCGGGTGAATATAACCGGGGAATCTTCGTCAACGTCGAGAAGAGGGGCAATGAAGAGTACCAGATGTCTCATCCTGCTGCTTATCTTGGGGGTATTTTAAGAGGGGCACTGTCGATTACTGTCTCAGATACATGTTATGTCACATGTCCTAAAACGCGCATCAAAACAATCCTCCAGTACCAAGAGGACAGTTGGATTGGCCGGGCCCAATACAAAGTTGAAGGCTTGGTCTTCCGGTACAACCCAGGCAACGATACTGCGACAAAAATAAAAGACGTGCCGGAAAGCGATGTCTTGGCCCGAATCAGCGGATCGTGGCATGGCCAAATCCACTATACTCTAGCTGGGACAACCGATCCCCAACTGTTAATTGATATCGCCCCTCTTTTCCCAGCTGCTAAGACTGTCCCTCCCGAAGAGACCCAGTTGTCTAATGAGTCTCGCAAGTTCTGGTCGGGGGTCACAGAAGCTATCCTGGACAAGCGGTACAGCCAAGCCACAAAGCTGAAGCAAGATATCGAGGAGCGACAGCGCCAGAAGGCAGCCGAACGAAAGCAAAACAACGAAACATGGCAACCGCGCTTCTTCACGAGTCCAACCACAACCTCGGGCAAACCGGAGTTGACTGAAGAAGGTCGTCAAGCACTTCAGGGAGTAAGCAATGGTGAATATAAACTGGAGGAAAGCCAAAAAATGGGCGCATAAAATTTCCCTTATCCAGTTCTTAATGAATTTGTTTTGTTGATATGTCAGCGCAATCGGTGAAGGATCACGACTCTTCTGCTATTTTCTTGGTTTGTTTGTGTACTTCTGATGAGAATATTCTCGGTGCCAATTAATAAATCAATCGTTAGTCTACATTTTCTCGAGGCCGGCATATATAAAGAAGACGAGACCCTACGGTATCTCTAATTAGTTATGGCCAAGAGCAACCTGAGCCATGACTGGATATATTCTGGAACCAAAACAATATTCACCATCCACGGAAAGTAAGAAACGAAGTAGAAATTATATACAATCCAAGAGTAACAAATAAACAGACAAAACTCGTTTAACTATGATATGTATAATCCCGTAGTCAAGTCCTCCATCCAGTATCGCGCCGTTACTCCCAATGGATCAGAAACCCGAATCTCATAAAACGCATTATAGTCCATAACAAATAGCACTAGACTTAAGCAGCAGCAGCGGTGGCGACAGTGGCAACCATATTGAATCCGGCTGTCACCGTCTTGGTGATATCCTCATTCTTATGCGGCAAAAGGGACAAGGCATACGCGACATCGTTCCACTGCCGCTCTGTCTCACATCGAGGAAGGCGAGCGGCAAGTTTCTCTGCCAATTGCCGGGCGTGTTTTTCCTAGGGGTATTGTTATTAGTTGCCTGCAATAGAAGAACAAAGGAAAAAGGGAATTGATAGCATACCTTTTCAACGAAGCCAATCAGAAATTTGATGATGCGGCGCAAAGAAGTTTCCTCGAGGTTGCGCTCCGCGCTCAGCAGACTAAACATGTCGACAAAGTGGTTGTACACAGCGTTATCCTTGCCAGCCAGTTCTGTGAAGAACATACGCGCCAGATCAGCGATCCGCTTGTCGCTGTCTTCCAGACACTTGGCCATTTCACCAAGCTGTCCTTTGACCTTGACTTGACCCGCCAGAATCAGGAAGGTCAGTGTCATGAGACAAGTACGTTTGACTGAGTGATCGTCATCATTCAATCGGCGGTACAGGAAGTCGGTGTTCTCGTCGATAAGATGATTAAAGCAGACCGCCATGTCACCAAGCGCAATGACCGCGTTGCTACGGACTGTCGGGTCCTCAGAGCGCTCCATGATTGTGATCAGGAGTGGGAGGTTCTTCTCACAATACTCAGCCGACACGCACATGAGTTTCGCCATGCACAGAGTCGCTGCTGCTTGTAGGTTGCGATCTGGGTATGTGTTACTGTTTGCGCAGACCTCTTCAACCAATGGTCCAAAGTTGGACAACAGGGAGTTCTCCCCATACAGGAGTTCTCGCTCGCGAATGTGGTTCATAGCATCTGTGAAGTCATCTTCAGTTGTTCCACCGATCAAATCCAATTCATCATCTGCAGATTGGTTCTGAGCCGCTTGGCTGACCGGCTTGTTTTTCTCCTGCTCTGCCTTGCGGCGCTTAAAGTCGAGTTCACAGAGTTCGAGATGAACGATTTGTTTGATTGCGATGTGACCGACAACGAATAGCAGTTGGGAAAGAGCAGCAGATGTAGTCTTGGGCCTTGCACCTTGGCCATCTGACGATGCTGTTCCTGGGCGTTGTTCATCGCCGTCTGCGGTCTCCGCCGATGGGGAAGGTCGTTGCAATTGTGGTTGAAAGACGAATCTGGTCTTCCGTTTGAGAATGTCAGAGCAGAGTACGTCTGGATGTTTAGACAGTGCATAAATAGCACTGACAGCTTGTTCTGCCACTCCAAACCACTCCTTGCTATCCGATACAATCTCAACCATGGCAGCAAGCTTGGCAAGAACAGGGTGATCATTCGTAAGTTTTGGAATACCGGCATCCTTTGATTTGGCCTGGCGACCAGGTACCATTCTCCGTAGCGCGACACATGTGTATTTTGCAAGCACAAGGTCTGCTCTTCCGAGGCCCCCAAGACCGATGCGCAGCATGGTTTCGATCTCTTTGATGACAACTTCGGGGTCTGCCAAAGCAAGCATTCCAAGGACGATGATAGCACCTCGGCGCTGCGTCTTGGAGATTTCCTTCTTCTGAACACCGTAAACTTGCCAGAGCTTCGCGATGACAGCTTCTGAAATATGACCAGCATTCATCATCGTGCTAAGTAACTGTTCAAGGCAAGTAAGTTCGGCAGGAGTCGAACCAAACGTTAAACTGATCATGTTCCGGGCAATATAGTTAGCAGTGTCGTTAGTGCTAAAGGAGTCCGGCGCTTCGAAGAAAAGCCCCTTATAACAGTCGATCAAATGTGTCTGCACTCCTTTACCCTCATCACTGTTCCCTTTAGTCCAGATAAGCCGCAGCATTCGCCGAATGCCGCTGCGCGCAGTCTCAATCTTGTAGGCATCAATCATCACGAAGAAATCCATGGCTTCGATAACCTCACTCTTATTTTTAGATGATAAGAGCTGGGAGACGGTTCCAGAGGCCATGTGGAGGACTTCGATAAAGCGAATAGCCTCGCTGTAGTACTTCCTCGTCAGTTGGAGTCTGGTAAGCAGCTCAGATGTTGCTGCTTGTTCTGCAGCCTTCTGCATCGCTATAGCCTTCTGTTCTTCTGTCATCCGAGGAGCTTTGGAGGGAGAGTCTTCTGGCAACTGTGTTGCATCGTCCAAAAGTTCACTGTCAATTTGCAATCCCTCGTCTCCGTCGAAGCCAGGTGTTTCAGGAGGCCTCAATGCATTCAACTCGACGTCGACAGCCTCAAGTCGGGAATTCCATTCTTGGTAAGAAAGCTGTCCTCCATGCATAACGCTGAATGGGTGAGTCGCGACCAACTTTCCGAGTAGCTTAATCGCATTTCGTCGCACATTGCTGCTTTTATCCTCCAAGCTTCTCGCTGCAAGCTCAGCAACTGCCTGTCTACGTTTGGGGAACTTCTGTTCGAGGTCGCATATCTTCAAGTACACCTGGATGGCTCGGCAGCGACAGTAAGGGTTGATGTCAAGGAAGCGCTCTTCAAGGACATCGAAAAAAGCGTTAATTTGCGTCTTGTAGTTTTCACTTGGCTCTTCTTGTTTACTCAAGTCGATGAGGAGGTTTCCGCAGACTTCAATCACGGCGCAACGGAGGGTATACGACTGTGAAGATATTTAGTTCCCTTTCGTTCATGCGATCAGCGCAGGGGAGGCAGCGAAGGAACACCATACCTCACTATCGAGCTGCTTCGCTAAAAGGGTCATCTGTTTAATGATCAAGCGAGGCGTAAGTTCTGAGAGCTTCACTATAAATGCAGATACCGATTTTGGTCCCCTGGTATCGTTGGAGTTAAACTCCTTGTTCGCCAGTTCCCTGTGCCAGGTTAGCCTATTGCTCGTAATCATATCATTCTTTCGGCGCGAAAGTACTTTAGAATCTCATCCGAGAGCTGCGGATAGTCGTATTGTTCTGCAAGGATATGGAGGAACTCTGCCATCGGCTCGGATAGGTGTTCAAAGTACGTCAAGCTCTGTACGATAGATGTCTGGGCTCCTAAAGCGACCATTCTTTTAGCAGCTTGTTCCCACTTTTTGCAACACCAAGAAGCTTACCAAAGGCATGGCCATGATGCTTGACGGCTATGCAAAGGACCTTGAAAGCATGCATGCGGATTGCCATGCTCTTTACCCGTTGCTCACTCTCCAACATGAGGTAGACTGAGCGGGAAAATAGGTTAATGAAGGTGTCACGGTCCGAGGTAGTCAGGAATATGCGGCCAAGCTTAAGTTTCATAACTTTGCACATTGTCTCCATAGACATCTGGATTTGGGGTGTCCAGTCCCAGTGGCCGTCTCCCCGCGTGCTTGTTTTGGACTTGGACTTCCCAGCGCCCCTCCTTGCCGGTGCAGCCTCCGTGGGCTTTTCGGCCGCTTTGATTTCAACAGCTGACAGAGCCCACTGAAGCAAGAAGCCGTACATTTCCAATAGTTGCTTGTGATGCTGAATGGCATCTTGCTCATCTGACTCGAGATCGCCGTGGATGGTGTCCGCTTCGACTGATAGCCCGGATACAACGAGATCTAAAAGTTTGCTGAGGGACCGTGTAGGGACGAAGGCCGAATACCTATTAAGAATCCACAAGTTCAGCGCTCAATCCATCAACATCAGAGTGATCAATGCGTACTTTAACAAAAATTGTAATGAGTCAAAGAAGGATGACCTGGTCAGACCTTCCGGGCTCTCTGCTACTCCATCCACAACGGAGTTCAACACATTGTCGACCAGCGTAGATGATAATTGATCGGGGTCTGTTTCGCAGTCTATCAACTCGGAGTCGGCATCGGGGGTGGGAACGGAGGTCGGGTCACTCAGGTAGAACTTGAGCGACTCATTAATATCGAACTGGATCCTGTCCTCCATGATGAGTGAGCCTCGATGAACAGAGGCGACAGAGGGGAAGAGCAGGATCAAGATATGGAGGGGTCAGGGATATCGCGGGGTTTAGAGGTAAAGGGAGGAAGACAAAAACGAGTCGAGATGGCGACCAGCGATGAAAACCAAACAAACATATCATTTGTTTGTATTTTTCCTATTCTGTACGTCCCGATAGTACTATCACCTGCGTATGTGACGTACCGTAATTTTATCCTACACACTTTATTGGTTATGATTGAGAATACAGGTAATTCAAAGGGCACTGCATCGGCGTAAATAAACAGCGACCATACCGGATGGGGCAATTTTCGCTCGCCGCTCTAACGGGCAAAAAAGAGACGCGCACCAGACACATGCATTCGCGACTCGAGGTTGCGGACAGACGCCAGCGACGAATTGCACGACTAGTAGTGATTTCTTTTTGATTAATTAACTAAATTGGTACTCAATCATATCAGATCTGAGGTCATATTCCTCCGAACTTCGCGAATAACCCCATTTATTCGATCCTCGTTGAACCCCTCACGCAACGCGAACCCCCCTCTGCTGCTTCATCTTATACTCCCATACTATGTCGGCTCACCCAGCTCCTGCAGGAGTTTTCGAGCTGCAAAGGACCGACTCTCTGACACAATCTCGTGCGACCGGACCGAACTACGTGGTGGAAGATGATGCAGCTACAGATAGTGATGTCGAAAATCGACTCCAAGAGCAGAGCGATTTCGAAGATGATGAGGATATTGATGACTCGGTAAAGGAAGACATGAGAAAGCTGGAGGATTCATTCCCGGGAATTTCAGATCGATTTCGGTTGGTAAATAGAATTGGAGAAGGTAATCTCTTGCTGCATCTTCTCTCCCCGTTTCAGACTCATACAAATGAAGCCGAAAAGAAAAGAGCTTGTGGCTGACGTCTGGTAATTTGCAGGTACATTTTCTACTGTGTACAAAGCAGAAGATCTCCTATACGATCATTATATCAACGACTGGGATATGTTTCAAGACAGCCAAAATGACACCCGGGAAAGTCCACCATCAAAACGGCGCCGGACCGAAGGCGATAATGGACAAGGTCGATCAGCACCAGTAAAGCAAAAGAAACCGCGATACGTTGCATTGAAGAAGATTTACGTGACAAGCAGTCCGCTCCGGATTCAGAACGAATTGGAACTGCTTCATGACCTTCGTGGCTGCAGGTCCGTGTGTCCTCTAATTACTGCTTTTCGACATCTAGATCAGGTCGTTGCCGTCTTACCATTTTTCCCTCACTCCGATTTTCGCGTCCAATACCGTACATTCATGGTTGCCGACATGCGCCATTACTTCCGGTCTCTGTTTACCGCATTGCAATCAGTTCATAAGCACGGCATCCTGCATCGAGATATTAAGCCAACAAACTTCTTATACAACCCTGACATCCGTGAAGGTGTGCTGGTGGACTTCGGTCTTGCAGAGGTAAGTTAGGGTTTTTGGAATAAGTTATAGAAGTGACCTAACCCGTGAACAGCGCGAAGGATCGGAATACACTGGTACCTGTCTTTGCACTAGCTCATCCGTGACGCGTCGAACCCGAATACTCCATAGCTATTACAGCACTCACTGCAACCCCGGCTCATTATCCGTTGGCTATCCCAAGAATGATTCGCGGCCGTCGAGACGGGCTAACCGAGCAGGGACCCGTGGATTCCGAGCCCCAGAAGTCCTTTTCAAGTGTACCTGTCAGACGACCAAGATTGATATGTGGTCGACCGGTGTGATTCTGTTGACCTTACTTGGACGCCGTTTTCCATTTTTTAACTCGGCCGATGACATCGACGCCATGATCGAAATGGCAAGCATCTTTGGTACACGTCGCATGAAGGCAGCTGCGGCGTTGCATGGGCAAATATTTGAAACAAATATACCGACAATTGGCGAAAAGGGCTACAGCTGGGAGAAACTAGTGAAATGGGCCAGTTGCGTTGAAGAACTGACAGAAAGTGAAAAACAAGCCACTCGTCTTCTGGCCGGTCTCATGGAACTCGACCCGCACAAGCGTTTGGGTGCAAAGGAGGCATTGCAACACGAGTTCTTCACGGAACCTAAAGACCATGATGTTGCATGGGGAGGACACCCCGATAGCGGCGATTCAGGGGAAGAAGACGAAGGAGAGGGTGAACAAGATGAGGCGGATGAAGTAGCAATGCTGTGAAAAGGGCAGCCTCAAGAAAAAGAAAAGAAAAGAAAAGAAAGATCTGTCATGTACATGTATGAGTATGATATCCTATGTGGCGTTCCTAATGCTTAACTTTAATAACAAGGGCTTTGGAGGTGACTTGTATTCTGCATGAACTGTTGGTTCCTACCATACAGTTTTGCAATCTAATTACTCTGTAATTACGGTGTCAACAATAGAGAATGGGTTGAAATGGTCGCTGCCTTTCCAAACCTATGTAATTGCCACACCGAACAGACAGGGAAAGGACTCAGGGAATTTAATATATAATTACCCACTGTACACATGAACATGCCTATGATTATTTTCAGACTGCACAGAGTTAGCCGGCCTCGCCAAAGTCATAATGCCCAGTTTGCGCCGCATGTTGTGTTGCGCCTTTCTCCCCGGTAAACGTGCCCCCGCATGTGTTGCAGCGAATGCGAAAACCTGCGGTGTCTGTGTAGTAATGCTTCTCCTGCAAAACCCGACACACTTCCAACGATTTGCCTAGGACCACTGGGTCGGCCGCATCAAATACCTTTGTATCGAAGTCGGGGGGGGCGTAGGTATGGGTAAAGGGAGCATCTGACGGCGACAAGGCAATAGTATCATAATGAATCCCAGAATAGACCAGAACACACCGGGTCGGCGGGCCTTCGTTAAAACGGTCCACCCGGAGCGTCTGCACATCAATCGAACAAATCTCAATATCGAAATGCTTGCTCAAAATGCTGAGCTCGATCCCTCCGCCCCACGAATCCTCGTTTTGGATCCAACGGCAATAATCGTCCGGCTTCTTCTCAAGAACCGCCTCCGAGTACATATCCGAGTTCGCTTGGATTGTCTGCGCAACGATTGACCGCAATTCATTCATAGTGTCCATCCCTCCCATAATCGCACTTCCTATCGCGCGGAAGAGACATGAATTATCATCGGGCATGATACGGAGCACGAAGGTGCCCGAGTGGTCGGGTGACGGTATCTCTGGGGGATCATCTGAGACGTCCTCATGTGACTTGCGCGATAAAGAAAGAGGGCGATCTGGATTCCGAGATGAAGCAGCTGGTGTTCCAGTAGTATCCTCGCCACTGGGTGCTGGCTGGGGGGCGCCCTCCTGCCGGGTGACGATGAGCTGTTCGCCGTTCAGTTTAATGCCAATTTCCGTAACTTTCTGGCTCCCGGAATAGCCTTCAAGCTCTAGCGGTTTGAGGTTGGGATATCCATATTTAACATCGAATGCCGTCAGTCCTGTCTTGTCCGTGATCTGCGTGCGGAGGTTGTCGACGGTAGCGGAATCGTCCAGGATAACTGTGGATTGGCCCTCAGGACCACGGACTCGGATTCTCATTCTTGAGACTCAATTGGTGCACTATGTAAATCGCGAAGATGGATTTATAATTAGAGTATATAAGGAGAGATGTGTAGAAGTGAGGGAGAAAAGGAAGGAAGGAGTAATTTAGTACATGTGGTGGCTCACGATGATAGTATCAGGGCGATAGCGAGTGGGGCAAGAAGCAGCCATGGAGTGCATGTTGAATATCGGTATGAAGTATATAATAGCCAGATTTATGGTACATATAAGAACGAGAAGACACTTGTTAAATTGATTCGAAATATCCTACGCCGTAGAGACTCTTCCACCTGAAGTCTGCATATATCGATCAGATGCGCGCGGCACGTGATGATGTCAGACATGATATTGGTTACCATACCATACCGTATTGTATTGTGAAGCTTCTGGCTGAGTCAGCAAGACACTCCTCTTTGCTCTTCTATCTCTTCTCGCTCTTTTCCAAGAGACGAACAGGCAATTGCTGTCCATTAACGATCTCAGCGCCCGCGTTTTTGCGCCAGTTCCGTTGGTTGTGCGATCAGTGGACCTTGGTTTTCTGCTGTGGCCCCTTCCCCAGAAAACATGGAGCCGTCGCAGGCCCAATCTGAGGAGCCCGTCAAGTCCATTGAGGACGATAACAAGGGTGACAATCAGAATGGAGCTCCTATTCCGGATGATCTATGGAGGATCATGATGGATGTGGTCCTGACCATCTATGAGGTGCGCGAAGAAGAGTAAGTTTGTCCTGCCGGCGTTCCTGACCGCGGCTGCTGTCGCGCTCCACCCGCGATGACCGCATGCGAGAAAGACAGCTCTAATTAACTATTGCTTTAACCGCCGCAGTGGCCACGACCCTTCGAAGTTGTTCCATCGCAGTGTCAACAAACGCTATGTGCCCGATTATTACGAGGTTATCAAGGAGCCAATGGCTCTCAGCATTCTCAAGCAGAAAATCAACAAGCGAGAGTACAGGAAGTTCTCGGATTTCGTGCGAGATTGCGCGCTGGTATGGATGCGACATTCCCCCGGGTTTTTATTCTATACACTCCGTTCCATTTTTCGCAAGGTACTAACAGTTCGTCGTGTCTTCCGCTATTAGATCCCGCATAATGCGCAAACCTACAATCGTCCAATGTCGCAAGCCTATGAGGATGCGCTTGTCATCAAGGTATGTGCAGAAACAATCGCTCCATCAATAAGGGGGAGGAAGAGCACATACTAATCTCAAGGTATAGGATATTTTCGCCCAAGAATTCAATAAGCTGGCCAAGCAAGGAATAATTACTGCCCAAGAGGCTCAACTGCCTGATCTTGGAGAGATCCCCGACCCGGATCCTCTTCCTGAGGAGGAGGAAGAGGAGGAGGATGACGAGGACGATGATGACGAGGACGATTCCGATGATGAAGGTCGCCATAAGAAAAAGCGTGGCCCCAAGCCCAAGCGCGATGGGAAAGACGACGGCCAGAAAGAGCCTGAGATGCGGAAGAAGCGAGGTCGGCCGCCGCGTGTGGACACCCCGATGGAAGCTCGGATCAAGGCAGTTCTGAAGGGGATTCGGAAGTTGAAAGATCCCAGCAGCCAACTGAAAGTGCGACACTTTGAGCGACTGCCAGACAAGGGAACTTATCCGGACTACTACATGGAAATTAAAGAGCCTGTTGCAATCGACCTCATCAAGAGAAAGTCGAAACGGAAGAAGTATCAATCGGTCGATCACTTCATGAGAGACATGAACTTGATGTTCAATAACGCCAAGGCCTACAATCAGCCTGAAAGCCAAATATACAGAGATGCCGTCGACTTGCAAGTGGAATCGCGCAAACTCGCTGAGCTCGAAAAGAAAAAGCCCGATAGCGAGTATTTGATGGAGGACGGGCGTCTCCCATTGCCAGACGGTATCCTCTACAAGGGTGAGATGTGGAAAGTTGGCGACTGGGTTCACATTCAAAACTCTAATGATGTCACGAAGCCCGTCGTAGCACAAATCTACCGTACGTGGCAAGACCCAGAAGGCGAAAAATGGGTCAATGCCTGTTGGTATTATCGGCCCGAGCAAACAGTCCACCATTACGAGAAGCATTTCTATCCCAATGAAGTGGTTAAAACGGGTCAGTATCGTGATCATCGCATTGAAGAGGTCATTGATCGTTGTTTCGTCATGTTCGTTACCCGCTATAATCGCGGACGACCAAGAGGTCTAGCCCCGGAGAAGGACGTGTACGTCTGTGAATCTCGGTACAACGAAGAGAAGCACAAGTTGAACAAGATCAAGACCTGGGCAAGCTGCCTTCCGGACGAAGTGAGGGAGAAAGATTACGAGATGGATCTCTTTGACATCCCGCGGAGGATCAAGAAAATCCCCAGTCCAATTAAACACCTACTGAATAAGGATGCAAAGGAAACGGATGATCTTCCTAGGGCGACTTGGGGAGCAGAGAATGCACCACCAGTTGTAGGAGCGGTTCATTGCCGTCCACGAGATGAAAATGTGAGTTCTCTTGTTAGACCAGAATAGAAGGAAAGACTGACACAGCCCAGGAATCTCCACCACCTGAGCCAACACCATCTCCACCCCCTTCCCTCCCCCCATCTTCTCTGCCACCTGCTTCTCGGCAACCACCTGTCAGTCAGAGTCCTGTCCGGCCAAGCGTGGATAGCCAGGGTAACATTACAATGGCCGGTGTTCCTTCTGTGCCGATACGTTCTCCGGCTGCACCCATTGTACCAGTTCAAGGTTCTCCAGTGCCTGTACCCTCCGCATCCTATCAATCGCCGAATGTGGCACCGGCCCAGGTGTACCAACCTGGCTTGCAAAGACGCCCTAGCTTTGCGCCTCCAACACCTGGTGTACCTTACCCAGGAGCCGCGGTTTCTAGCCCGTATGCAGCTGCCCAGGCAACCCCGTATTCACCATACCAGACAAACCGCCTGGTCCCGCAGCCGACAGTATATAATCCTAATGCACCGCGGCCTATCGAAGTCTTCCAACTAAGCGATGCCGCCAACGCCGCAATTCCCGCTGACATACGGGAACAATTCCATTGTGATGACCACGGCCGTGTCCTCTTCTTCTCTTCACTTTCAATGGACATTCTGCCTTCGTCGCGTCAAAAACTGGGTCATTCCCTCAAATATCTCGCAGCGAAAGAGGAGCGTCGGAAGAAAGTCGAAGAGCGCAAGCGAAAAGCATCTGAGCAGGAAGAACGAGAAGAAGTGGTCAAACGCGCTCGTGCTGATGAGAAGTCCGCCCTCGCAACTCGCGTGGAGGTACTCACCATCCGTGCTGTCGAGACGATGACGAACCAGATTGTGTCCGGGACGGACAAGATTTACGAGGCCCTTTATCAGGATCAGGCGGGTGCGGCCAAGAGTGCTGATGCCAAGGTCCGCGAGCAGCGTGTTGTCATTGACAGGGCTACACAGGAGCAGACAGCGGGTATCAAAGCGCACACCCAAGGCGCCTCTTTTGTGAGTCTTAGGGGTAATGCCGTCTATATGGATGACATAGAACCAAGGAGTTGATATCTTATCGATGGAGAATGGGAATGGGACGAAATGGCAGGTATAAGGGAAACACGACCAGGCTTTGTTTTTATGGGGGCAAAGGCGTAATACCGTAGATAGGTGTCTGGTTTTGGACAGGTGGTGCAACTGTTCATGTATACTATGAAGAAAACAAGTTTTTAATTCATCCATTGTTTTATCCATCTGTGCTTATCCAGTAATCCTTTGCTTTTTTTGCTTAAGAGAATTTGTAAATAAAGACATCAGAAATGTATTTGCGTATTGACAGTACATGAACCACTGTACAGTACCTTGTGAGTGACTAAAACTAATAACAAATATATATATCATCAACTCATGATAGACAGGAGAGTCCAAGTGAAAACAGACGAACCCGAATCATTGTGTACAAAAAATGCCGGGCAGATGATAAATAACAGGGTGAACCCTCCTGGTCGAAATCTCTCAGAAACACCGTTATTCCAAGCCATCCTGAAACAAATAAATCCAAAATATGTATCTAAATACTGAACGTCGACCCAATGCAGGCACCGCGGAAAAAAAAAAAAAAGAATGATGTTTTGTGGTAAGACTTCCCAGAGCCATGGCCATGGCCGTTTCTATGCAAAATCATCCGCCAAAACAAGAACAGAACAAAAGAAAAACAGAGAATCAACGCACTCCATATGAAAATGACTGATGTGTTTAGATAAAAGAAAGATGGCTGGGGACTGATACCTCAGCATGTACTTTTATGTTCCCTTTTGAGTTTTTGTAAACCTTTTTGACTCCTGCCTTTTTTTTTTTTTTTTTTTTTTTTTCTTTTTTCTCATTCCCATGCACACTTTTGCGCATTTTCAAGATAGTCGTGACTAACTGGCGCTGACCTCATCGTTCGAATCCTCCTTGTTGGCGTCCCACGAAATGCTGCACCGCTTGTTGTTCTCTTCCTCTTCCATGGAGAAAACCAAGTCGCTCTGTTCTTCCTCGTCGATCGTGCTGGTGTTGACAGGCGACGAAACGGTACGGTCTAGACGGCTGCTCGCACCCATAGACGAGGAATGACGTGCAGAGCCAGGATGAAGAGACATGTTGCTGAGCTGCTGTGAAATCATGGATGTCGACGGTTGTCGTGCGGGACTGCCAGTGCTCCGACTTCCGATGGGGCCGAGACTGGGACTCGTGCCCAGGTTCAGAGAAGACTCACGAAGAGAAGACTCGCGAAGGGGTGAACCAACTTGAGGGAGCGACGTGCCAGTTGCATGGCCTTCTTCTTCCTTCTTTTGCCGTTGTTTAGCGAACAATGCACCGAAACGGGATGGGCTGGATGCGAGGGGAGAGCCCATTTTGGAGAAACTGGAACTGGCCATGCCGAGCCCGCTCATGTCACGGTGACTCGAACTGTATTCGTGTTCAGTGCGCGACAGTCGTCGGAGCTTTTCCTGGGGGGTAAGGACATCATCATGCAGATTCATGGGCAAATAGTCTTCTTCCATTGGAAAATTCTCGTCCCACTCGTCCAACATCGTTGGTCGAGGAACACTGGCGGATAGCATCTTAGGTCTCACTGCTCGTTGTGAGTGTAAGAGTCGTGTTCCTATTGCTTCATCTTGCATTCCCGGGGGCGACGATCCCATTAAGGACTGCTTTCGTAGGTCGGGGGCGTAAGCCGTATCGCGAAGGTTTCGAAGTGCATCCGAAGGTCTAGCTCTCTGGGCAGGTGGGGACGACAGGTCGAGCCCAAATTTCGATGGCATCGAGGCAGCCACGGGGCCATAACGAGCCGCGTGTGAGATTCCTTCGCTGTCAAATGATGCAGGAAGCGGTGCATCGAGAGCAGTCAGAGGATTGTTGGGCGACATGGGAAACCGAATATCGTCGACAGGCGAACCGGCTTCCGGGGCCAGTCCTGCATCAATCGAGGGAATTGCATCATATGGAGCTGCTGGCGGCTGGGGTTGCTGCTGTTGCTGCGCATGCAAAGCGGCGAATTCTTCTTGTGGCGGAAGCTGCGAGACGTATCGAGGGTCTTGGTTGCTCATCATCCGCTGCTGCGAGAGGACTGAATTCGTCAAGGCTGAATCTTGGTTGACATAGGCCTGCGGGTTGATGCGGCCACCCAAGTTAAGATGGCCTCCACCCATTCCCAGGGAAGGACTTGGTCGATTCACTCGTCGTCCATCTGGGAGGATATGTGCAAGCGCACACTTTGCTCCGAACTTGCAGTTGCCCTATAACCAGAAGAAAAAAGCAGTTACGTTAGTTCTGCTGCTACAATCCCTATAGTATCAAAGCAGAAACAAAGGCGAGAGGAATAGACCATACCTTGGTGAAATATTTACAAGGCGCATAGTCGATCGCCGCATCGGTCGAGTGTAAAAACGGACAGGCTGGACCGGCCTGGCAAGCTCCTTGACGGAAGAACTTGCAGGGAACATGCTTGGTATCTAAATTCCAGATAAAGTGTCAGTTTTTATTCTTTACACCTTTTTATTTTCCTCCGTCGCCTCTATTGTTCAAAGCAGGCAGAGGCAATATGTGGTAAAATCTCTGAGGAAAAGCCACCACGGATTGTTCTTACTGCTTTGATTCGGAGGACTGCGAGCAGCCATATCGTATCCGGAGAGATTGCGAGAATGACCGTTCTGAGCAGATGGCGTACCGGAGGGAACAGGCAGAGGAGGGTTAGAACCACGACTTCTCAATTCACCCGAGAGGCGGTTCTGGGCCCGGGGACCGTTATTGGAGGAGGCGGAGGCGGAGGGAGGGGAGAAAGGAGCAGGAGGAGGATTCTGGGAAGCAGAAACCTGCATCTCCATTAGGAAAGGAAAGGGAAGTCCCGGGGAATTAGATGTATTAAAAGAATGAACAGAGATATAATGGAGGAATGAAAAGAGAGAAGTCGGAGGAGGGGTTTATCGGGCAGAAGAGATCGAGGGGGCGCCTTGGCGGTGAGAGAGTTGGCAGGAGAAGAAGAAGCTATGGACAAATATGAAGATCATATAGACAAGATGACAAAAGAGAAACAAGTAGTGAATGCGAATTGTCGTTTGTTATATGGGATATGCCTGTAGAGTCAGCAGTCACTTGAATAGTCAATAATGATCCAATGGCCGATTCAACTTTGACCACCCAAGGTACACGACATAGCCTCAACTCTCCTCACTAGTTCCGATCGTAGCTTCAATCCTTCTCCGTTGCTCGTCCTCGCTTTATCATTTGGGTTCGATCTGTTGCAACTGATTAGCAATAGAATCTATTTTGCGACACGCTCGCCAGCCGCAAGTATGTTTACTCCTCCGCTCCGAAGGCAAAGGCGCATGACGCTGCCAGATGGTCCTGCAACATAGAAGAATCGTCCAGGCAAGATGTGTCGTCATGTCCTCACACGCCATGACAACCTGACCTTGTCGCATGAATCTTCCCTCCGGGGTCAGATAGGTAGACTTGTGGCCATCAACTCGGCCCTTCCCGTCTTTCTCTACACGGCAATGGTACTAAGTAGCCGTTTCGGTCATTGGTTGAGTATTTCTTCCAAAATGCATTCAATTTTTCGGTTCAAACGGATCTCCTCTAGTGGCGGATGATCATTCTCCCAGCTGTTGATAAACGGGTATTGTACTCTCAAAGTATACAATTGTGTCACATTGTGGGACTGCTGTGTAGCAAGAATGCTATTGCCACTGTCAGAGTCTTAGTGATATCTTTTGCACTCTATACTCCATACAGAATATGGAGTAATCCTTCTATGCCAATGCAGGCCACAGCGGGGTTTGGGGATCCATACCTCGGCTTTATGTACTCCATCTCCATACTGTATATCACTTCATCATATCGAGAAACGAGCATCAACGTTGTTCCTACCATTTGCAATCACCCTCGAGTCCCAAGGATTCCTGTTCGATACCTTTAGAAACACGCTTATCTCTACCTTGCGGGAAAAGTCCCGGAACGGATAGAAGGAAGGGGGGGAAGCACATACCCATAACTCCTCACGAGTCATTCCTTCAGACACAACCTCCGAACATTTCATCCACATATCACGGCATATACGGCGACGCACAATTACCTGTTTCTGCCAACGTTTCCATTCTCGTTCAACTTCAGCTTGTTCCTTCGGTGATACCTGCACCGACGAGTCACGTCCGTGAAATTCGTCCAGTCGTGCAAGCATTGAGTCCTTCTCTTTCTCGAGTCGGTCGATATCCTGTCGGAGTTCGGAGAGCAAAGGTTTGGAGCGAATAGTGACCAGCTCAGCTCGCGCGTTCTTTTCATTATTTTTCAGGGTTGTAAGGTTTTCTTCTAATTGCTTGATTTCCTCGTCTAGGTTCGCTATGACTCCGGTCGTGGCTTCATCAGATGAATCCTGCAGAGCATGGTAAACTGTTTGTTTCCCTAATATGAAAGAGAGATTGACATTAGTATTTGGCTCTCAAAATTTCACCAGGGTCAGGTTCGACCACTTGCCAGCTACCCGTCCTTCAACCTCTTTATTTTGATGTAATTCACGTAGGGCTTTTGCGGCATACGCTTTGAATAGGGCCGTCAGCGGAGTTGAATTGGACCATGGATATGCATAGCTTACCCTTGGTGACCTTGTTGTGCAAATTTGACGATATATCAATCGCCTGTATAGAATAAAAACAAACATGGGAATTAGCATCTCTCTTGTGAGCAACTTCGAGGGAAACGCACCGAATACGGGCGACTGCTCTAAAATATTAGATGGTTACTGTATAGGAGACGGCGTAGGAGACAAATTTGAGGCAGTAAGGTAAAACATACTTTTGCTTCCCTACCGAACCTCATTGGACCCATGTTAGTCGACGGGTATCTATAAGAATCTGTAGGTACAATAAAGAACGACAAACTTACGAAGATAGTCGAGAATCAACGCAGCGCCATCTGTTCCTGATATCAGCCGGCCATAATACCAGGTCTGCTCGCTCATTGAAGCCCACCATCGTTACAAGGCTTTTTGTCTGCCTTCCCCTTCTTTTGCGACATATCCAGGGTGATGGATGTGAGAAGACAAACGAATCCCACTGGAAGAGATAAGAGTGACGAGTGATTGCTGAAATGGGGCGAATAGTTGTTGTTGTAACTGGTTGGTGCCACTGCTGGTGATGGTGTTTACGTTAGAGTATAGGACCCTCTACCCCCATCACGTGAGTAACCCTCCTCCAACTGTTATGTATAATAATGACACCGTCTCTGGGATAACATTTTAATTATTGCACACAGAATATAGGATCATAAAGATTAAAAAGGTAAACAGAACGCTCTATTTCAAAGATGTAAGGTCGAATAACAACCCTAGAAGGACAACAACCGTCAACACACGCCTTTCCTATGCAGGTCGTCAACAAGCCCTTCCAAGAATGAGAAGATAAATCAAAAATCAAGACAAAATGTTCTTTTTTTCTTCCCGAAATGCCAATTACAATGAAATAAGTATGAAAGGAAACATGCCGAATGCAAAAGTGGCCTGGGTATCACATGATAATCTGTATTGAAGTTAGTATTTCTGTTACTGGGAGTTTAAGATAAGCAGTAAACTTACGCAATCGTTGTCCTTTTGGATAGTAGGAACTCCCATCTCTTCGAACGTCTTGGGACCTTTGCCTGGCAATCCAGGCTTCTGGTTTGCCGTGATCGAAGAAGAGGAAGCCGGCGGCTTAGGTGTGGACGGCGCAGATTCTCTGGGTGGCGTTTGGACGGACTGCGACGAAAAGGAAGCAGCAGAAGGCGATGATACAGCTGGTCGAGGGGAAGCCACGGAGCCCTGCGAGGGAGGAGAAACAGGGGTTCTTGCAGGCTTCCGGTCAGGACCCCCATCAAGACGCGGAGGCCGGCGGCGAGGGTCAGCCCCCGGGGATTCCAAAGGCGCCGAATAGCCGACGTCGAGTTTAGGCGCGGCAGAAGGGCTGCGCATACTCGATGGGCTCGTGGGAGCGGTGGTGGTGGTTGGTGTTTTGGTGCCACTTGGATGACGTTGGCCCATAGGCCCTGCTCCATAGGATGCAGCTCGGTTGTAAGGGGGCGCATTGGCGCGAATGTTGGGGTTGATCGTGAATGCAGAGCTTGGCCGGGGATCCGGCATCGCGACTCCATAGGGAGGCCGAGCCCTGGAGCTTGGCCTGTCGGGGTAAGGTGCCGCAGATGGAGCAGGGTTGTTGTCAGAAAGACTCATTATCGAGGGATCAGGCATTTCGATGTTTTCTGGTGTTGACCCTAGATTGCCGGGTCGCTGAGATCCGTACCGGGATTTAATCCTTGCGATAGCGACCTTTTCGTGATCCTTCTTGGACAACGTCTTGGACCGAGAAATACTATCGATCCGGTTTGTCGCGTCTTTGTTTCCACTTGCTGCGGCTTTAGAGTACCAGCTTCTGGCCTCCTTAATGTCCACAGGTACAAAAATTCCAACTTCGTAAAAATATCCCAATGCGAATTCGGCAGTAGGGAAACCGCTCTGGGCGGCGCGTTGGGCGTACTGGAAAGCCAACTCGTCATTCTTTTCGAATACTCCCTCGTGTCCGCAAAGGAACCACTTGCTGATTGCCATCTCCGCTTCGGGTTCACCTTGACGGGCAGCCAGGGCATTATAATGCAAGGATAATGCAGGATTGAAGTCACAACCGAGCTGACACAGCTCGTACGCGGCGCCAATCTTCACTTGGGCTTTGGCGAATCCGTGATATGCGGCCTTTTCAATATTGACACGAGAAGCATTAAGATCGAGAGGAAGGAACTGCTCAGGAACGCTCACTTGGTTCAATTCTCGCGCCAAAAGCATACCATAAACCTATACATAAACATGGTCAGTCTAAAATTCGGAACGGAGACAAGATGCAAAGGTTACGCACATAGGCTCCCTGAGGGGCGTTCTCGTCACAGGACTCCGCAGCATAGTGAATGTATTCCAGGCCCATCTGGTAGTCTTGTGGTTGGCCATGCTGACCAAGAAGCATCATCATACCAAGGCGCTGTTCAGACAATGAGTTAGCAATCATCGGTTTCGAAATACCGTCGAGTACGGGGCGCATACGTAGTATGAAGCAGAATCACCCAGATTGACACCTTTTCTGTAATGCCGAATAGCCTTTTCAGGTTCGCCTGCACTTTCAAATTGCATCCCAATCCTATACTCGGCCCTGGCGTAACCCTTCTCTGCTGCTCGTGAGTAGGCGCGGAATGCCTCTTTTTTGTCCACAGCAAAGCCAAACTTGCCAAATTCACGCCACATGCCTCGGATAAAATCAGCCTTGGGGTGGAACTGGTCCGCCAAGAACCGCACAATGTTCATCGCATCGTTCTTGAGCTGATGCTCCACCGGTGGAGTCTGGGGTCGTGGAGGTTGAACTAGCGCCAGACGGGCTTCATTCTGCGTTGCAGCCTCAACATACGCCAGCGAGTCCTGTGCCCAGGCCAACTGCATCTCCGGGTCGTTCGAAGACAGAACAGCCATCCTAGCAGTCTCTAGACTGGCCTCTCTCTGCTCGTCTGTGGGAGGGACATTTGGCGGCGGGTTGCGCAGAACGGGGAACGGGGAAAAATTGGGCTGGTCCATGGTGTCATAGACAACAGACTGTTCATAGGCACCAGCATCGTAACCTGAAGATGACTGAGGTCCGTGGACGACGGCCGCGGCGGAAGAAGTCCGCTGAGGATACTGCGCCCGGTCGTATTGTACTTGACCGTACTGACTGCGGTGCGGGTTGCGCGCTTCGTGTTCGAGATGGGCGATGCTGTGTTGCATGGTCTGAGGCACTTCAGGCATGACCCTAGAAAGAGATCCAAGAGGAGAAGGTTAGCAACATCCACACCACCTTAAGATAAGCCGCTCCATGAAGGCAAATCATTAAAGTGATCAGTCACAACCAAAAATCACGACGTACCTTTGTGGGGAGGGGGATATGACTTCCGGCATGTAAAAGTCATCCTGACCCCCTGGATACCATGTAGCACCAAGCCGTGGTTGACCACGACCTTGCGGCGGTCTGTTCATCATTGTAGGCAGCAAATCGCTGTTCGCGTGGACGGTTTATTGCTTGTTCTTTTGCTTCTTTCCGTTGTTGTCGTCGTCGTCGTTGTTGTTGTTTTTTTTCTGGACTAATTCCCAGCGAATAATTCGTGCACGGTTTCCTTTCCGCTCTTTTAAGTCCGGTGCTGTCTTGATTATTGGGGGCTCTTCGGTTCCCAATAGCTGATGGTTCGGCAGGAGGAGCCCGGGGGGAATCTAATAAGGAAAAAGTACCAAAGGGATTGAAAGTCAATTGTGAGAAAGGAACCTGCTAGGAAGGAAAGAAATGGAACTATGGCAATTGAACAGCCCAGGACGGTGATAAATCGATCCTCCACCAGAAAAAAAAGGTAGGAAAGAATCTTGCGCGATAATAACTCAAGGATAGTAAAAAAGGACCACCCAGATCACATGCTCTTTTTGGAGAAACTATTCCACACCATAAAAAGTGATAGAAATTAGCAGAGGGAAATCGCAATCTTTTCAGTCACACTCATAATCATAGAAATAACAAACATCCAGAGCGCTTAGTAGTAGTAAATAAGAGTATGTACAAGAGTATCGATGCAAGCGCAGCGCGGGGTTTGCAGGAAGCGGCTTAAAGAGAAACATCTCATGCATTTCAGGAGAATACATACAAATACCCTATTAGTACAATTAAGAACTCTACTCCGTACTACTATGGTATGTCCACTGTTGGTTTTTTGGCGCCTGGACGGAGGCGATGATAATAATAAAAAAGAAGCCTGTGGAATTATGTGAATTATAGACAATGGACCCTCTTAAAACGGAGCCTAACCGGGCCCTGGTGGTAATTAATTCTTGTCAGGGGTCGTTACAGTATGGGTACAGTGGTATTATCACACCGCCTAGAAACACCTGTCTTATCTCTTCCGCCTTCTCTGAATCGTAAACCAGGCACAAAAGGGAGATCAAGTACTCCAGTTGACTTAGAATAGATACTTGTCCAATCGGTCTGAATCAGGGCCCAAGTGAGTATCCCGATCGCGCCTTGCCGTCTTACCTTAGAACATTTCCAGAATCCTATGGGCTATGACGATCAGCAGTTCCTCCGGTGCTTCGTACTCGTATAGGTTCATGTTCACGGAGCACTGACTAGTAGCACGGAGCATTCTGATAGACTATGCTAACAACGGGGTTACTTTGATAGGCATTCCTCCCGTCCACCGATGTCCATTCCTATGCACGGGAACAGATTCGTAAATATGGGTCGTTGTGCAACTGACTAGGAATTCCAGGCTTTGGGGTAGGTTTGTTCCGCCATTCAAATTTCGTGGATTTACGCCGGTAAAAAATCGCCGTCGGGCGATGGGCATGATCGGGTCTATAGGGCAATAACGCTAAGAAAGATTCATTCCTATGCATAGATAACACGGGAGGAACAAGAGCTAAGGATATCATTTCCGGCATTATGGCTCTCCAACCGGAGGATTTCCATCATCCATACACGCCCTATGAGATCCAATTACAATTTATGCGGTCTCTCTATTCGTCTCTGGAGGAAGGCAAGGTAGCCATTTTTGAATCCCCTACGGGTAAGCCTAGCATGATTGCCCAACGTTCTTGCATTAGTTCTCTCTGACGTAATTGGTAATAGGCACTGTAAGTTTTGTGCATTCCAAAGGAGAAGGAAGGCGAAAAAAAAAAAAAGAAAAAAAGAAAAGGCTAAACCTCCCAGGGAAAATCCCTTAGTTTGATATGCGGCGCGTTGACTTGGCTACGAGACCACAAGCGCAAGGAATTTCAAGAAACAGTGGATAACACCACGTGTGAGAATACATCGCTTAGAAATTGCTGCATTGCAAGTGCTTATTGGGCTTCCAGGTGATGATGGTGAACCGGAATGGATGCTGGAGTTTGCGAAACGCGAATCCAGTCGTGCTATTTCAGAAAAGAGAAAATACTTTGAAGCGCGTCTGGCAAAGACCAAGTTGGAAGAGGAGAAGCAAAGGTCTACTGCTGAACATACAGAGAGACCTCGAAAAAAGCAGGTGTGTTGCATATCTGGATTTATGTCAGAGACAGCACACTGACCACCCAACTAGAGAATTGACATTTCTATTGAATCGAAACCGCAAGATGATAACCAATTTGCCCTCGATGAATATGACAGCGAGAACGAAGAGCAACGAGCGCCCGGGAAAGGCACCGGCGGCTTCGATGGCCTTTCTACGAGCACCATGGCGCTTTTGGAGCGCTTCAAAGGCAGATACTCGTCTCAGGACAAGGACGATCAAGATGATGGGGATGAAGAAATAAAGATATTTTTCTGTTCCAGGACGCATTCACAGCTGTCCCAGTTTGCAAGTGAGCTGAAGCGTGTTACAATACCGTCGAGTCTACCGAAGGAACTCCGGACAGGTAACACAGATGAGGATGAGCTCGAGGAACGGATCAAGCACATTTCTCTTGGCTCTCGAAAGAACCTCTGTATCAATCCTCGAGTAGCTGCCTTAGGAAATGCAACCGCGATCAATGAGCGCTGCTTAGAGCTTCAACAACCTGGTGTGGCAGCCGAGCACAAATGTCCCTACTTGCCGACAAAGGAGGATGAAGCTTTGACTCTGAACTTCCGGGACCATGCATTAGCAACGATCAAAGACATTGAAGATATAGGGAAAGTTGGCAAGCAGGTCGGTATATGCGCATACTATGCATCTCGCTCGGTCATTAAGCACAGTGAGGTTGGTCATTCATTATTCACTCTCAAGATTTGCATTTACTAATAATTTCACCGAGGGACGAAGATTGTGACCCTTCCATATCCATTGCTGCTTCAAAGATCGGCTAGGGAAGCCCTGAATCTTTCCATCAAAGACCATGTTATTATCATTGATGAGGCTCATAACTTGATGGACGCCATCGCCGGCATCCACTCTGTCACGGTCACGCTCTCTCAACTCCAGACTTCCATTTTCCAGTTGACCACATATGCACGAAAGTTCAAGAACCGCCTGAAAGGCAAGAACCGAAGCTATGTTGCTCAAGTCATCAGGCTTGTCAACTCGATTGCGGATCATCTTAAACCAATAAAAGAAAATAAGCAGTCAGTTGAAGGCTCGGTACAAGCTTCGGATCTCATGGCCGGGAAAGGAGTGGACCAGATCAACCCGTATAAATTATCTCGCTATTTACAGGAAAGTAAGCTAGCAAGAAAGGTTGACGGATACGTTGAATTCTCCCAAGAGAAAGACAACCCTCAATCAAAAGACAGGCCCACAACACCCGTCCTGTTTTATGTACAAAGCTTCCTTTTACCGCTCATGAACCCTTCTGCTGAAGGGAGACTGTTCTACGTGAAAAACCAAGACGATATTCAACTGAAGTATATGCTTCTCGATCCAACGAATCATTTCCGTGAGATCGTTGAAGATGCTAGGGCAGTAATCTTGGCGGGTGGGACAATGTCACCTGTAAGTCATATAGTGCCAGTTCCTAAGATTCATATACTGGCTTTTAGCTAATGCGCCTGCAGATGACAGACTACATGCATCACTTGTTTTCTTATCTACCGTCCAGTCGATTAAGCACATTTAGCTATGGCCATGTAATTCCAGCAGAGAACCTCACTACACAATCACTGCTCAGAGGAATCCAGGGCTCAGAATTTGACTTTACTTATGAGGCACGGGGCTCCGAAAAGATGGTAAACCTTCTTCAACAAGTTATTCGAGTCATCCTAAGCTAATGGGCCCGCTTTGCTACAATCAGATCATAGATCTTGGGCAAACAATAGCTTCCTTATGCCATGCTATTCCGGATGGCGTTGTCGCATTCTTCCCTAGCTATGATTACCTAACCCGGGTCCTGAACACATGGAAAAAGCCCACCCTAGAAAACAAGACGCAGACAATACTCGGTCTTATCGAACAGAAGAAACCTATTTTGTACGAAACCCGGGAAGCAACAGCTAAGACAGAGGAGCTTCTCCAGCAATATACGGAGACTATCCAGTCGGGATCGGGCGCTTTGCTCCTTTCCGTCGTTGGTGGAAAATTGTCTGAAGGTATCAACTTCTCCGACAGATTGGGTCGGGGTGTGTTGATGGTAGGTCTACCATTCCCCAATATCCGCAGCGCAGTTTGGCAGGCGAAAATTCAGTATGTCGAACAGAAAGCGCACAGTCAGGGCTCGGGATCGGAAGAGAACAAAAAATCTCTTGCAAAAGCAGCCGGGAGAGACTTTTACGAGAACGCATGCATGCGTGCTGTGAATCAATGCATTGGGCGAGCTATCAGACATCTGAATGATTATGCAGCCATTATTCTAATTGACAGGAGGTATGAATTGCCTCGTATACAAGGAAAATTGCCTGCATGGATCAGGCAGAGCATGGTCGCCGGTGCCAGTCGAAAGACCGCGGATGTCACAACAAAAGAACTCTCTGAGTTCTTCGCAGCGCGATGAGATGAGTAAATGTACAGTTACCCACCCCTGGAATGGTAAATTTTGAATTACGAAAAAATCTTTTTGTGATGAAGTTCGTATGTTTCGTAACATCATATTTACTCTTTAGGGGAGTATTGTAGGGCGGGGTGTCACGTGATTATCGGAACGGATGCCAAGGAATCTCAAGGGCTAGAACCCTATCCGCAGGGCAAGCGAACCGGATTAGCGCACACTCTAGCCCGGCAGCCTTGATTTCAACATCTGAGCGAGCAACTTTTGTTACCCATCGCCAACCACTCAGACCGGTCTTGTCGAGCTCAGCACTGCCGACAAGATGCCTACCCGTTTCTCGAAGACAAGAAAGTCGTGAGTCGAGAGTCCTTGTCCCTTATCCCTTGGCCACGAATCGTCCGGATCGATCGAAACGTTTTTCAACTTTCCCCGTTCATTCCGGGCTTGCATGCGACACCGTTCAAACGATATCAAGGCACAAGGGGAAATTATGGACAGTTACAACTAACATGGGAATCTTTCTACTTTAGCCGCGGTCATGTGTCGGCCGGTTACGGTCGCATTGGCAAGCACCGCAAGCATCCCGGTGGTCGCGGTATGGCCGGTGGTCAGCACCACCACCGCACCAACTTGGACAAGTACCATCCCGGTTACTTCGGTAAGGTTGGTATGAGATACTTCCACAAGACCAACCAGCAGTTCTGGAAGCCCACTATCAACCTCGACAAGGTACGTGGAATAGAATTCGTTTACACCTGGAGGATACGACTGGCGGAAATTGATGGCGGATAAACGGCGCATATTTGACGGAGTGACGAAGGATCAATCTACGGAAAATAGGATGATGCAAGAATGGAAAGGAGTTTGGATGGAACTTGGGAAACAATGGAACGGAAAAGCGGTATTTGGACATTTTGGCTGATGGGATTTTAATACAGCTCTGGACCCTCGTCCCTGCTGAGAAGCGTGACGCCTACGTTAGCGGCCAAAAGACCGACACCGCCCCCGTCATCGACCTCCTTCCCCTCGGTTACTCGAAGGTCCTCGGCAAGGGCCGTGTTCCTGAGATCCCGATCGTTGTCCGTGCCCGCTACTTCTCCCGGGATGCCGAGCAGAAGATTAAGGAGGCTGGTGGTGTTGTTGAGCTTGTGGCTTAAGCATGGAAATGATGAGAAACAGACAGGGTCGGTCTTGTGATGAAAGGTCAATTATTTTCTTCCGTTTTTGTCTCAGAAAAAAAAGAAATGGGAATCTTAAAAAATTCGAAAACTGGGAGTCTCGGATCGGTCATAATGACCTTGTGTATCTTGGGAAAGAACCTCTTGCGACGCTTGGCAAGGTTCTTAATGCCATTTCTAACGATTCAAAAGATACCATAAAAGAGCATTGTTCTACTGTTCTTTGTCCCTTTCCCGAAGAGTAGTCGAGTCTACGATTAGCGTGATGGAGCGTCGCCGAAAATCTTCATGCATTATATTTCTCGCAGGCATTGTACATGGATGTTATTTTCTATATACGCTATCATGACTCTTGTACTGGCCATATCTACATTAGATCTTAGACTCCCGTACCGAACCAGAGCTCTTCGAGCCGTCATTGCTGGCTGCCAGAGTCTCGCTAATAAAACGAACAGCCTCGTCAACCATCTTCGGGGTGACTTCGTGTCCGGCATTCTCATCGATAACGTCTTCCAGGGAGACTGCGCCATCCGCGAACCAACCATCGGGACTAATGGCCTTCTTCAACCAGCCAAGGAAAACCTCCCCCCGATGGTATGGTACCAGCTTGTCCGCTCCTCCGGACAAGTTGAGGATTTTCTTACCGGCGATGGTATGGGTCAATAGCCGACGCAACGCTTCCTTCTCCGATTCGGTTGGTTCCGGGAGGGGGCCCTCACGCCGGGGTCCGGGGGCCGTGGACTTGACGCTGGTATGGCTGAGGAACAAACTTGCCGGGTCGTATTTAGAAACAGTATCTAAGAGGGACGTGGGGAATGCCTCTGATCCCAAGAACTGGGAGCCCGCAGGGTCAGTGTTGGTCCATTCCGGTAGCTTGGATAGTCGCGCACGGTCTGCCATGAGGTTAACATAGTCGGGGCAGCCAATGACCACGACACCAGCGCTGACTCGGGGTTCGTGTAGTAGGCAGCTCCATGTCGCATGGCCTCCGAGGGAAACACCTAGCACCAGATTCCCGACGATCTTGCGGTCCGATTTAGGAAAGACGAATGACGGGAGGTAGTCCATTAGCACCGAGGTATCACGCGCCGTACCCTCTGTCGCTCACATTAGTACTATTCCTCAGAGTAGAACTGTAAGAACCACTCACGAAAAATGGAGAACATATCTTGTGCATGACGAGGATTGCCCTTCTTCCATGATTCATTGCCTTGCGTATCTACCAATCTCGTCCCATGATTCCTCTGGTCAAAAGAGACGGCAATCAGTCCCTTAGCGGGTTGCTGTGAGCCTGCAATCTTTTGGTTCCAGTCTGCGATTGCTGACTGCGCAATACCCGTCATGCGATCCTTGGTGGCCAGTCTCGGGTGCAGAAGCCACAGACAGGCCACATCGGTCGTCTGAGGAGGGAGTTCATCGAGACCGAAGACGGTGGTGAGGATGCCAGCGATGGGATAGGACTTTTCGGATATTTGCGGGGGAGCGGAGATGGAAGTAGAATCGAAGGTCTTGAGGGGGTCTGTGTCTGCCATTATGTTGGATTATTTTGCTTTTTTTTTTTTTAGTCTCTTCCTTTTTTCTATTGAGGCCGGAGGTCTGAAGAAGTGAGCAGCAGTACTTGTAGTGTTGATTCCCCGCTCGGCCGTTGGAGAAGCCGATAGCGGACGGTACTGTATGGTATGGTACGGTAAGGTACAGCAATTGAATGCCCGACGCTATTCTTCGCAATTCGCTCTAATTCAACTGCACAGTATTTATGTAGCTCTATGCACTCAGGGCTATGCAACCACGTGGCTTTGCTGCCTGAACCACGTGTGTATGCCCCAGGAAGAAACAACGTCTCATACACTACGTACTGTAGTGTGCTCGATATGACAGATCTTGGCTTTTCAGGTCTGTCAGCTTATTGACAACCCCTTTCTCTCTCTCTCTCTTGTCCTATCATCTTTTTATATATTTCTCTCTGTCCATCCTCCCTAATAACTCATAACAACTGCCAAAGCGGGCCTTCCGTGCATTGATTCCTAGTGCAGCTCCACTGCGGCAAGGAACGGCGTTGAAACAACATCTCCTTTCGAGCCTCCATTTTTACCATCACGACTAATTGTCCTCCTCCTGATGCACTTTCTTCAATCGAAGACACTCGATATCTCCCCCTTTTCTCTGCAGGATATAATGATAGTATAGAAAAGCAAGGAGAGAAGAAGGTCTTGGTCAGCAGAGGTCTCTTGTGATCCGCATGTTCGTTGGTTTTTCCCCCTTCGACTTATCCGTACGGGGTAATCTGCAGTGCTACATCATGAACGCTACTACCGCATGTTCACAGCATTAGAATGCTAATCTCTTATACTCTTTGTTTAGAATCATGACCGACTCGTCAATTATGACGAATTCTGAATCCTCTGTCCGCCGGTCGGATATGAAAAGGCCAGATCCATTGCCGCTTTCGAATTCCAATGCCCCCGGAGTAACATCGCCAGTGCCGTCTCTTCCAACTGACGCCAAAAGCCGTCCTGCATCGGCCAAAAATATTATGGAACGGGATGGGATTACTGAACACGATGGGGGAGACAGCGGAATCATCAAAGAGAACGACGAGAATGGAGAGGTTGACCGTTTGGACATGGCAGCGAGCACCCTGGGGGAAAGGTCCGAGCCATTGAAGACTCGACCGCCAAACCACTCGGGCGATTGCCTGCAGCAAGTACCCGGACACAGACATCATTCATCATTACCCGGGAATGCTGTTTCATCCCGTCGTCCAAGCGTGCAATTCACTCGTGACGCCTCCGATAATGAACTCCCATCAGAGCTACCCCACTCCAGGCCCTCATCTTTATTAGGCGATGATGCGGATCCGACAACGAAGGGAAAGCAGTCGATTTTTACGAAATTGAAAGCCTTCGCGGCTTCGCCGCCCTTTACCTCACACTCTCGTTCACCCAGTGGTGCTACTATCGGCGATTCTCGAACCATGGTCGGGGATTTAGCAACTCCAGCTTCTGAAAGAGGGGAATTTCGGTTCCCAGACACATTGGAGGAAGAAGGAAGTGATATTGATGCAGATGCGGAGGAAAGTGCTGGAGAGCAGCGCACCCGCTTGCAGAAAAAGAAGAAGCAACCGCGCCGCCGACAGCAGCCACAGGAGGTTGATTCAGCCCCTGGAACAGCTCCTACGACGCCTCGAACGAGTCGGCCTTCGTTTCATCGACATGGTTCTTTTACTCCTTTCGAGAACTACCGCCACAACTTCTTTCCTCGAAGAGCAAGTGCTGCTGATATTCACCAGCAGCGCGAGGGTGTGTCGGAGGATGAGGGACGTGACCGTCTTAACAGGAACCGCGCCATGAGACGACGAAGCGCCTGGCTCGCCAACGCTCGTGGTTTAAGCTACGGACAGGGTGCAAACCAAGAGGAAAGACGGTCAGGTAACCTGAGGCGATTCGCCGGATTGACGGGTCCCTCGGAAAACTCAGAAACCCTTGCGGCACGCCGGCGCAATCGTGGTGACCGTGGCTCTAGTCTTAGCACTCAAAGATGGAAGCAAATCAAGGCCGGATTGAAGCTCATCGGACAGCGTCGCAAGGCCGACAACACGGTTGACCATGCCAAATCAGCGGAACTGCTAGCAGAGCTAACCTCTGGGGTGCCGGCCGCCCTAATTTTGGCTAGCATGTTTCAACGAGACGAACACGGTAGCAAGCGCATTCCAATCCTCCTGGAACAGCTTAAGGTCCGCGTTACAGATAGCCGTATCGATTCCAATTCAGGTGACCGTCATTTGGTTTTCCGGATCGAACTCGAATATGGCAGCGGCATGACGCGAATGAAATGGATCATCCATCGAACTCTGCGAGACCTCGCCAATTTGCATCTGAAATACAAGCTTCACTTCGGAACTCAGAAATATATTCAACTACGGAATCCCGAAGGGGGGCATACACGTCTCCCACGTTTCCCCCGGAGCGCGTTTCCCTATTTGCGTGGAGTTCGTGGACTGGAAAGTGAGATGGAGGATGAAGAGGATGAAGTTGGCTACGAGACAGAAGCCAATGCAACTAGTGGTAATGAGAGGAGTGGGAAGAAGAAGAAACAAAATCAACAACAGTCATCCCGACGGTCATCCGCTGCCTTATCCCGCAAAAAGTCCAACGCCACAAACCCGCAGGAGGGTGAGAACGCAGCAGCATCAGGTGCAGCGGAAGCATGCCCTGTCAATAAGAAGGAATCTTATCCAGAAAAACAGCGGAAAAAACTCGAGGCTTATCTTCAGAAGATGATCCGGTTCCTAATTTTTAGGCCAGACAGTAACCGTCTATGCAAGTTCCTGGAGTTATCGGCATTGGGCGTACGTCTCGCAGCCGAAGGCAGTTATCACGGCAAAGAAGGTTTCTTGATCATTCAATCGTCCAAGGGCTTGGATTTCCGCCGGGCTCTGACGCCAGCCATGGTGAAGAAACGCCATTCTCCTAAATGGTTCCTAGTGAGACACAGTTACGTAGTTTGCGTCGACTCACCCGAAGAGATGAATATCTACGATGTTTTCCTGGTTGATCCCTTCTTTAAGATGCAAACACAAAAGATTAGTTTGCGGAATCAGAAAGCGAAGGAACTGGCCAAGTCTGCAAAAGAATCAGCGAGACATCCGCAACATCACACCCTGAGACTTGAGAACTCGGAGCGAAAGATGAGACTGCTGGCCAGAAATGAACGTCAGCTAACCCAGTTCGAGGACTCAATCCGGTTCATGGTGAGTAACACTCCATGGGCCAAACCAAATCGCTTTGACAGTTTTGCTCCCGTCCGTCACAAATGTTTCGCACAGTGGCTTGTCGATGGGCGTGATCACATGTGGATGGTTTCGCGAGCGATCAACCAGGCAAAGGATGTTATCTACATTCACGACTGGTGGCTGAGTCCCGAGCTCTACATGCGGCGGCCCGCGGCGATCAGTCAGAAATGGCGTTTGGATCGTCTTCTGCAGCGCAAGGCCCGCGAAGGGGTGAAGATTTTTGTCATCATGTACCGAAACATCAACTCTGCTATCCCAATCGACTCAGAATACTCCAAGTTCTCTCTTTTGGATCTGCACCCGAACGTCTTCGTGCAGAGATCCCCCAACCAGTTCCGGCAGAACACATTCTTCTGGGCTCACCACGAGAAGCTGTGCATCATCGATCATACTTTGGCTTTCGTTGGTGGAATTGACCTGTGCTTTGGAAGATGGGATACCCCCCAACACCAGCTTACAGACGACAAACCGACGGGCTTTGAGGCTGCTGATATGCCCAAGGATGCAGATCACTCTCAACTCTGGCCCGGGAAGGACTATTCTAACCCGCGTATTCAAGATTTCTACGAGCTCGACAAGCCGTACGAAGAGATGTATGACCGTAATACGATACCTAGAATGCCGTGGCACGATATTTCGATGCATGTTGTCGGCCAACCCGCCCGAGATCTCACCCGGCATTTCGTGCAACGATGGAACTACATCCTACGACAGCGAAAACCGACTCGCCCGACCCCCTTCCTGTTACCCCCACCAGATTTCGACCCCAGGGATTTAGAAGCCCTTGGGCTGGACGGATCTAGCGAAGTCCAGATCTTGCGCTCTAGTAGCATGTGGTCGACTGGAACACCTGATGTTACGGAACACAGTATTATGAATGCCTACGTTAAGCTGATCGAAGAATCTGAGCATTTTGTTTACATCGAGAATCAGTTCTTCGTCAGTACATGCGAGATCGACGGCAGGAAGATTGAAAACCTCATTGGGGATGCTCTGGTGGAACGGATTACCCGAGCAGCCAAGAATGGTGAAACATGGCGCGCTGTCATCATCATTCCACTGATGCCCGGGTTCCAGAATACCGTGGATAGCGAAGGTGGAACGAGTGTCCGCCTTATCATGCAATGTCAATATCGAAGCATTTGCCGTGGAGAGACTTCGATATTCGGGCGGCTCCGTGCTCTAGGTATTGAGCCTGAAAATTACATCCAATTTTTCAGTCTTCGAACTTGGGGCAAGATCGGTGACCAAAGCCAGCTTGTCACGGAGCAGCTCTATATCCATGCCAAGTGCATGGTGGTGGATGATCGAGCTGCGATTATTGGGTCTGCCAACATCAATGAGCGGTCTATGCTTGGCTCGCGGGATTCAGAGGTAGCGGCAGTCGTGCGTGATACGAATATGATCTGGTCTACCATGAATGGCCAGCCTTACCTTGTTGGACGGTTCCCGCATACCCTTCGTATGCGCCTTATGAGAGAGCATCTGGGAATTGACGTCGATGAATTGTTGGAGCATGACATTGCTGCTGAAGAAGAGAAGCAAATGTTCGAAATGGCGGAGAACTCCAAAGCTCCAGAAGCCAGGGAAGATGCTGAAACTGAGGCTATAATGATGGAAAAGCAGGACGAAAGGGATATGATTGAGCGTCGCCATCGTATGCAAGATGAGTTCCTTTCTCGGTCCGAAGACATGCATAGTTTCAACCACGACATCGATTGGGAGCAAGGCAACAACCCGAATCTCAAAACTAGCAAGAAGATGACCACCGATGCGAGAGTCACTCAAAATGCCGAGCATAGGAAGGATGTCGATGGTGACGGACCTGACCGCCTAAACTCTGCTACACAAGCCGGGCTAGGGGACGCACGCGATTCCAAGTTTGTCGACAGCCGCAAGGAAGTTTTGATATCGCCCATCTCGACTGAAGGAAAGGGCAGTCTTCAGCAACCCAAGCAGGCGGAACAGCCGAAGTCCCTACAAGTTGCTTCCAACGAGGAGTCGCAAGAACAGCCAGCTCCAGCTTCCCCGGAGACGGGATCAGCATTGTATCCTATCATAGAAGGACTACCCGGTGCTCTGCGTCCAAGCTCGGCATCGAACGTTGACGCTGAGAGCAGTCATAGTGGTGCTGCGCTTGGCTCGAAAGAAAAGCACGATGCTGCTAAATACTCACAGCCTCTTTCGTCAGAATTGAAGCACATCTTCGTGGACAAGGACTGCATGAGAGACCCAGTAACTGATATTTTTTACCTGGACACCTGGCAAGCTGTTGCTGAGAAGAACACCAAGATCTATCGGAGCGTGTTCCGCTGTATGCCAGACAGTGAGGTGAAGTCCTGGAAGGATTACAAGGAATACGCCGCGTATGGCGAGCGCTTTGCAGAGATGCAAAGCCAGAACAGCGCGAAAGCATTCCAGCCGCCGCAGCGAGCAAGTGGTCCTCCCGCTCTAGAAGCAGCTACACCCGCCAAACCTCCTCAGCCTTGCACTGAACTCGTTGACAAAAAGGGGTCTCAGTCCCCAGACGAGAAGTCTTCCCACGACCAAGAGCCTATCGATGAAAAGACACATGACCATGGAACAAGTGCCGACGACCTTGAGAAGTCGCGATCCAACCCGCCGCTTGTTGACTACTCGGACGCTTTGAATCGCAACGCAACACTATCACGGAAGCGAAGACGAAGAGCGACGACTCTTGGCTCGAAACGGGAGTTCCTTGCGACTGATGAGATTATGGACAATGAGCGATCGGAGGAATTGTTGAATAAGGTCCAGGGACATCTGATCCTTTGGCCTTATGACTGGTTCGTTCCCCTTGTTATGAAGGTGCTTCTAAGGTTTATGATACTAACCTAATGAATTATAGGCTTGAAAAAGAAGAGCAGGGTGGAAACTGGCTCTATGCGCTTGATCAGATCTCGCCCCTGGAGATTTAGTAAGTTCTTCTCGTACTCTTTAACACACAAGTTCATGTGCTGACTGTAAACAGCAATTAAAACCGTAATGCTTAATCGAATATTCTGGACTTTCAAGGAATAGACGTCACCTGCGAGCGCCGCTTTTCTGCGTATGACATGCAACTCAATACAGCAGTTGCCTTGGTTCTGTTTTCATAATCATACACCAGGCGTTAATTGGCTTGACGCCAGGGCTCAATATCTTAGATCTGTGTTAAGCAGACGTTTTCGTGGTATTGCAAACATTGGCGCAGCTTTGGGTGGTATTTCTTTTGAAAATGCTTTTGCTTTTGCAGATATAACAGCTAGTTGTTTTAGATTCACATGTAAGATATACACATAATAATAAATAGATATAATACAGAGGACTTCCTGGTACTTCTAGCGAAGGCCGTTTAGACTTAATCAGGCGCGCTAGTAAGACCATGACGCTTTCTCTCAAAATCCTCGAAATTGGCACGAAGACTATGGGTCAAGATACTCTGCCTAACCGTACCCCCAGAACCATCCCAATCGTCCGATGCCGCTTTCAACCGTGCATACGCAGCAGCCCAAACATTCTGTATGTCCCTCGTCCGGGTACAAAGCCGCCCCAGATCATTCATATAATTTGTCGGATCCTGAATACACAAATGGTCCGCGATGGGCCCATTGCCCTTGAAACCCGCTGTGCGTTTGAGGTTCATAAGTGCGCACTGGCCCCGAATGTGCGCCGGTGTCTCCTCAGGCCACGACCACCTCTCATCCGCGCTCCGGGTGGACTCCTCGTTGAACAAACCTGGCGGGTCAACGGCGACACCATTAGCGGCGAGATCCACATCAATTCCATACGTGCGCAGAAAAGCGAGGAGCTGGACGCCTAGGCCGTGTGGGCGTTGGAAGCGGCCGTGGTTCATTTTGCAGAATGCGACGAGGAGCATTAGGAGGGCGTTTGTGCCTATTGACGAGTGGAGGGGTCCGAACAGTTCTTGTACTTCGAGGATTAGTCGGGTAGTCCTGTATAATGGGCGCACAGCGGGATATTCTGCTAAATAATCGTTGATGTATTCGATAGATGAGGGGAGACCCTCTTTGCATTGGAATCGGACTCGTATTCCTGTTGGGCCGTGTATGGCTGAGAGGACTGGGATGCGGTTGTACACCAGGAAAGTCTTATCTTTGAACGTGGGGGTTTGCCATAGGATCTGTTGAACCCTCTCCAGGAGGCTGTGGTAATCTTCTAAAACTTGAGGTCTTGTGGAACTGGGTTTACGGATATCGTCCTTCAATCGTCCGATATCTGGTACTGGCAAGACGAAGTCGACGTCTGAATGACTCGATGCAACACCCGTCCGCCAGGAGCCAGTCAACTGGGGCATATAAGGAATGTCTTGGAAGAGCTTTGAGACTGTGTCCACTAGTTCGTTCACTTGGTTTTGTTCATCCGAAGTTGGCATCAGATAGGCGTCCAGGGCTCGAATTTCAGCGTCTAGGTGCGTCGTAGCGTCGGACGTGTTATTCCCAGCATAGTGATTGAGCCATAGCCACTGCTCCGGTCGGTTCTGTAGCACGCTCATACCCCATCGCAACTGCTGATTCACCCATTCCGGTGGTCTTTTGTGGTCAGATCGGAGCCGCGACTTGACATATCTATCTAACTCCCGACGACTGATTTTCGGTTTTTGAGTACTTTTCAGCGTTACCTGTTTTTGCTCCTCCTCCTCTTGTTTATGGGCTGACTTGGTGACCACTCTATGTGTCTTTGGGCGACGGTTCTTCTTCGGAGGTGCGGTGGTGTTCACCACGCGAAACAGACTGGCTCGGTTGGAGGCACGATGAGCATCCAGCGTCCTCTGCAGACTATCTGGAAAGACTTCCGCGGAATTTTTGTCGCGCGAGTGGAAACGAGCAGTAGAGCCATGGAGCTGGCGGGACAATGCTGTACTAAAACTGAATAGAGTGGAGAAGCGATGAGGACGTAGACTCGGAAGAGGGCCAACAAGGCGCATGGCAGGGCGATTAGGCGAGCAACAGCATTGCGAAGGGAAACGGAGAATCCAGGGCATGTACTTGGATGGAGAACACCGGATGAAGTGACTATGAGAGCAAAGTGACGCGCAAACGAAAGGAACGGGTTTTTTTAGGAGGAAGATATGATGATAGAATGATATGTTCGCGACGGCGTCATGTGATTATCACGTGATGAGCCCTAGTCACGTGTGCTGACGGGAATAGCGTCAAAGTGGACGATTTAGGAATGAAATCATAGAGAAAAGAAGAAATAAGTGATTCAGAGACTCGAGTGACTGCAACAACAGAGGTGTTTCAGTCATACAGTCCTGCATCCTGTTTTGTTCTTCGTCTTTCTTCCGGTACTCGTATACTACACCTACACCTACTTTATATATATATCTTGATTTGTTCTATATTAATCCACCCCTAGTAATTTTCCTAATTTACCCAGCTAATTATCCCTTCTCTCCTGTCCAATTCCTTGGGCCTGTGACTACTGCTTATCGCCTTGACTGGTTCTGGCCGGACCTCTCCCCTCTCTAGTCTCTTCCATTCTCTTCCAGCGACTTTTCCCTCCTCTCACACCTTTTCCTCTTCTGTTCATCCTCGACCTTATTTTCTTCGTTCTATTCCTCTCCTTTTAGTACTCTATTAATCGCTTTTACTACTCCCCATGGCCACTTCTGCTTTCTCTCTCCCTCAATAGTTCTGCTCCCTCCGTCCCCGTTCGCTGCAACCAGGTACAGTATTCTCTTCTCCCTCTCACCCAACGTCATATTTCTTCTCAGCTTATCATAAGTGTTTCAGAACTAACATATGCCTCTAGTTCTATCTATCTACGTGTCTTCTTTTTTTTTTTTTTTTGCGCGGACAGAAAAGTCTCCCTCCTCGTTTCCCCCCCTCCCTCTAATTCGCGATGTCCGAGCACGAGACCCCCCGCGTCCCCGACGGCCAGCCAGATCCAGTCATGGTCGGTCCCGGTATGAAGACCTTGGGCGACGACGCCTATAGCAAGGCATCCACTGTCACTCCCAGCCTCAACATCGATAAGAAGGACCCCGTTGCCAGCGACACTCCCTCCTACTTTTCTGACAACCCCGGCACTCGCAACGCTCCGCCGCCCGATAGTGATAGCGACGTCACTACTCCCGCCACCCCCGAACAGGCTGCAAAAAATGCGAAATCGGGAAGGGAACTGTTGCGCCGGTTGAGTCTAGTGGGAGGTACGCCACAGACTATCCCGGAGCCTGACCCTCGCGAACAGCACCCCGGATTACGCCTCTCCGGGCGAATCATCAGTGCCGCCTTCTGTATACCTTACAAGTTGTACTTTCAGTCGGGATCGGATTGGGTATGTTGTACCTTTCAATGCCCTTTATATTCATTTTAGACTGACATTTAACCCGTCGTAGGAACTTAAAACCCGCCGCGGTACGTCGGCGCTGTTTGACTCGTTCGCCTATCTCGGTTCTGACAGCACAAAATGGTCACATACATTAGTCGGGTGGACAGGCGAAATCGAGCCAATTGAAAGTGAGAAATTCCCGTTACAGCACATCCCCGCCAATGTCGGCGCAAAACCCCAAGGGCCCTCCGGTGCAACCACCGGCCCCGTTCCCTTGCCCGTGAACAAAGCTGCGGCTCCAGTCCCCGTGGATGCCAGTCAAAAGCAACCCGCCCATCCCCTTTTGGAAGGGATAAGGGTTACGAAAGAGGACCGTGATCGCCTGGATGCGCAATTGAGTTCCTGTCGCTACGGTCGAATTGCTCCTGTGTGGCTCACGGATGAAACCGAAGACCAGGAACCGGAAGATACATTATTGCTAGAAGACCAAGGGCGATGGAGACGCTATGCTGAGCGGGAATTATATCCGCTTTTACACTACAAGCAGCACGGTCCTACTGATGGCCGGTGTGAACGTAGTTGGTGGGCGGACTATGTCCGCATGAATCGACTGTTCGCGGACCGCATCCTGGAGGAGTATCAGGAAGGGGACATAGTTTGGATTCATGACTACCACCTATTCCTCTTACCCATCATGCTGCGCCAACGGATCCCCAATCTCTTTATTGGATTTTTTCTGCATGCCCCATTCCCCAGCAGCGAATTTTTACGGTGTCTCGCGAAACGGAAAGAAATCTTAACGGGTGTGTTGGGTGCCAATATGCTCGGGTTCCAGACATTTTCATACTCCCGTCACTTTTCGTCTTGCTGCACGAGGATCCTTGGCTTTGATTCGAATTCTGCCGGAGTGGACGCATACGGCGCGCACGTGGCTGTGGACGTGTTTCCTATCGGTATTGATTCCAAAGCGATCCAAGATGCTGCATTTGGTGCCCCAGAAATTGAAAAGGCAGTCGCAGGACTTCGAAAATTATACGCTGGAAAGAAGATCATCGTCGGTCGTGATCGATTGGACAGCGTCCGTGGAGTGTCGCAAAAATTGCAGGCTTTTGAATTGTTCTTGGAGCGCTATCCAGAATGGCGCGACAAGGTTGTGTTGATTCAAGTCACTAGTCCGACTAGTGTCGAGGAAGAAAAAGAGGACCCGGAAAACAAGATTGCTAGTCAAGTCTCCACTTTGGTTGCCAGCATCCATGGCCGATTTGGCTCGTTGAGCTCTTCGCCTATCCAATACTACCCACAGTACCTGACCCCGCACGAGTATTTTGCTCTATTGCGGGTGGCCGATGTTGGGTTGATTACGACAGTCCGGGATGGCATGAACACGACCGGTTTAGAGTATGTTATCTGCCAACAAGAGAACCATGGTCCGTTGATTCTCTCCGAGTTTTCTGGTACCGCTGGTACCCTGTCCAATGCGATTCACATCAACCCTTGGGACCTGGCAGGTGTGGCTGGCGCCATCAATCAGGCATTGACCATGTCCCCTGAGGAGAAAGAGGAACAGCATACGAAACTCTACAGACATGTAACTACGAACACGGTAGGAACATGGTCCAAACAATATTTGAACCGCCTTCTCACCAATCTCTCTTCCTTTGATCAATCCGAGTCGACCCCGGCACTCGATCGCGCCAAACTGTTGAGACAGTATCGCAGAGCCCGAAAGAGGTTGTTTATGTTCGACTATGACGGAACTCTCACACCCATTGTCAAAGATCCACAAGCGGCTATCCCATCAGACCGCGTGCTGCGAACCATTAAGAGCCTTGCGGCTGATTCCCGCAATGCCGTCTGGATCATCAGTGGTCGTGATCAGGCCTTCCTGGATGAGTGGATGGGCCATATCCCCGAACTGGGTCTGAGTGCGGAGCATGGCTGCTTCATCCGAAAGCCTCGGTCAGACGACTGGGAGAATCTGGCGGAGAAAACGAACATGGGATGGCAGAAGGAAGTCATGGAGGTTTTCCAACACTACGCGGAACGGACACAGGGTTCCTTCATCGAACGGAAACGGGTGGCCTTGACCTGGCACTATCGCCGGGCAGATCCTGAATACGGTGCGTTCCAGGCTCGAGAGTGTCGGAAAGAGTTGGAGGAGACAGTGATGAAGAGGTGGGATGTAGAAGTGATGGCTGGCAAGGCGAACCTCGAAGTCCGACCGACCTTTGTCAACAAGGGTTTCATTGCCACTCGTTTGGTTGACGAGTATGGCACAACTCCTGGAAACGCCCCCGAGTTCATATTGTGTCTAGGTGATGATTTCACTGATGAAGGTATTTCTTCCCCACCCCTCTTGCTTCGGACCAAGAATAACAATTTCTCAGACATGTTCCGTGCTCTTCAAAAATCCGACCTGCCATCCTCTCATGTCTACTCAGTCACCGTCGGCGCAAGCTCGAAACAAACCGAGGCCAGCTGGCATCTCCTCGAACCCGCCGATGTGATTGGGACGATCGGGATGCTGAACAACAGCTCGAGTAATCAGGAGTATTAGAAGTCTTATTTACTTGCTTTTTCTTTGAGGATCTAAAAGAGGACTTTGGATTCGATTTCGATTTCGATTTGCTCGCACGATATATACTTCACATACATTTCCAAAACCGCTCGTGCCCGTGCCCTGTCACGTAGAGGGATATGAAGGAGTTAGGTTATACTGGCGTATTGACGATTTTTTGTGTCATTTCTGCTCTAGTAATGACATGGAGCTGCTGATTTGGGATCACAACGGTTTGTTATAGATAGACATGTTTAACCGAATATAAATATAGAAGAAATGTGACGAATGATCCATATCAAAATTGATGATATAGTCCAGGTCCAGTATATCTAACCTATCCTCAGATACTGTAAATACAGTCAACCAACCTAATGATCCCAAGCAACAGCTGGAATCTGCCCCTTCATCGCCTTCTTCGCATACAACGCCCCCGTCCTACCTTCTTTCTCATCCCACTTCGTAACAACAACTTCCTCCCCATCCTGCAACGCAACAGCCACCAAATGCTGATGCTTTCTAGGGGAGATCTCGAACTGGCGCGGGTTAACACCAAAGGCAGGCTCTAGGCCCAGGAAGGATGGTTTTGTGAATGCGGTGCCAGAGTCGTTGGCAATGGAGAAGATAGCGAAAGAGTCGTTGTTGGGGCCGAAGATTGAGTCGAGGCGGTTGGAAACGATGACATGGTTGTTCGTGGGCTTTTGTTGTTAGCAATGTCTATTTGAGAGGAAAAGGAGGGGGGGTGGAAGGGAGGGCTTACTGAAATGGCAATTTCCGACGCCTTAGACCCATCCGGACCAGGATTTTGCCCGCCAAAGGTACTCTCCTCGTAGACACTGGTGAATTCCATGCTACCAGACTCCGAATAGGAGACCTTATACCCAGTCAAGGTGTTCATCAACTCCGACACAAGGTAAAAGTAAACCTCAACCTCTCCGTTCGCAATCTGGATACCTGTCGCACTCTTAGGCGTCCAGAACGCCAGGTGCCGCGGTCCTAGTCCAGGCTTAGTGACCAACGGCGAGACCTCCTCCAACTGGCCTGTTCGCTGGTTGACTTCGAAGATGCGGACAAAGTCAGCACCTAAGTCTGGGACTAGGACGTAGCGGCCTGTTGGGTCGAGGTAAGCGCCGTGAGGGTGTGGTGCGTCCTGACGTTCGGCATTGGGACCGGGGCCGTCCATGTGGAAGTTGAAGGTCTGGGAGCGATTGAAGATGCCGGTGATAGGGTTGACGGAGTAGGTGGTTACGGCAGAGCCATCACTTCATTTGTCAGTATATTTGAATACGTAAAGGAGTAGATAAGGAAACACACTAATGGGCAACGGCCATGAACTTGCGGCCAGGTGCCCCCGGCACAGAATACAGCACCGACATGACCGGACCGCTAATGGTCTCGACGTGCTTAATCAGATCAAGAGAGCCATTGGCGTTGGTATGGAACGAGGCGATACTGCCATTGGGAACATTGAGGCCTTCATCCAGACAGTACAGGATTTCATGGGGACCGTCCAGCATCAGCCACGAAGGACTAGGACCGCAGCCGGTGGACTCTGCAATGACAGACAAATTGCCGGTGCCATTGCTAGCAGGCGCCAGGGAAAGCGTGGAAACAATCCCGGTGTACGAGGCGGCATATAGTCGAGAAGCCATAGCCATAGCCCGGGATGCGCAGAGCACGGCTGTGAACCAGGAGGATTTCATTCTGACAGTGGTCTATTGTTTTTCTTTCTATTTTCGCTTTTTTATTTCCGGGTAGGGCAGCAAGGCATGTATGCATGCATGCATGTATGTATGTAAGCAGCCGGAGATTAACTTTCCAGAGAAAGAGTCGCGAAGAATGCACCAGAGGCGTACAGTAACCAAGAAACAAGGTTGACACCGAAAGCCAATTCCGGCTATGAAAACCGATTGATACGAGACGACACCTGCTTGCCTTGAAGGTATTGAAGCGTGGCTGAGATCAGGAGGTTTGAAAGAAGCCTGGGCTGGACCTGCCAAGATACACCCCGACACCGGGGCTTAGAAATGATGACGCCGGATCGATGTTCTCGAATCTCAAATCTTAACAATCTAGCGAAATAAAGACGGGGTACTGTGATTATTAGATAGGATTATGTATGCGTAGCGTTCTCGGTCAACATAGGCTTGGAGGGTCCATACTAGTTCATACTAGTCCATACGGGGCCGGCCAAGCCCGCAGAACCACCGAGATCAACAGAAAACCAGTCGCACAACATCCCGTGCTTTCCTCGGATTGCCGGTGGAGTCTGACAGAGAAGACGGAGTTCAAGCGAAGATCAACGTCTCGTTCCAGCATGCTTTGGGGCTAGTCCAATAGCCGAAGCCATCGGAAGCTGCAAAATTTGAGCAGGCCACCCTGTAGATCGGGCTGCCCTACGTTGTATACTGGTTTGGCTACTGGAAAAGCCTCAGAATAAGCTCAGTAGGGCTCGTAGATTTCCGGTGTCATGGCGCTCAAATCATATTGTACTGTCATATCTACTGAACAAAACTGTTTTCCATCCCAGAGGTACACTGTTGGCAAAAGGAGCCCTATACAAAATCCCTTGCACGGCGGATTACTCTAAGCCACCGGTGTTCACTACCGCTCTTGGCCTGCGTATCAGAGACGTTGATGCCTCCCACGTTCTTTTGCCGTGAAATTGGCAACGCCCCACGATCAACTGCCCAGTAACACCCAACCTTGGTTCGTCGCTCTGGGCATTGCGCTTACTTGCACCGCCGGTAAGCCTGTTTTCTACCCAATATTCTCTTATCCAGTAAGACTGTCGGTATCGTCGGAAATTGGCAGTGCTGCAGAATCCATCCCGAGTCCCAAATTTCGCGACTGAGTTTCTCGGCTTGCCGACCTTGGCCCGTGGAAATCCGGTACCCAAACATAGTATGCCGTACACGGTCCTTTTTCTTTTTCCTTTTTTCATTCTCCACTTCGTTGTAGAGTATACTTCGCATGCTATTTCGGTGACTTTCGGTGAAATTTTGACTCTCAAGGTTTGTCGGAACCATCTATTGTCCACACATGCACTATATTCAGCCCGCTTAGCTTCTCCCAAGGTTGTCAGCATCGATCTTGGCAGAGATAGGCCCCTGGCTTTGGACGAGATAGGCCATCTTGGTTCGTGGTCGTTTGTAAAATGGGTGACACAGAGGTGCTTGTTCGTACTGTGATTAGCTCGCTGCTTCTTGCCGTACCAGATTCATATGATCAGAGACTCAATGGGAAGAAAGACCCGAAAGTCTATATAAGGTGATACCCGCCTCGTATGAGACCTTTCTTCTCCCAGGCCTGGTTTGTTCTTTCATCATTAGCTCTCTTGCTCTTCTTTCGGCATCTCTCTGAATTCTACCTTTCCTCCTTTTCTTTTTGTTGCTCCGTCAAGCAGTACGTCACCATGAGGTCACTCATCTGGTCTTTATTTCTCTCCGTCGCGACGGCACTGCCCAAGTCCCCTCGTGAGCATTTGGACGTTCAACCTCAACTGCTCACCGACCCAACTGTGCTTGCCAACACCACTGTCGACTATATCATTGCCGGTGGTGGCTTGACCGGCCTGACCATTGCCGCACGCCTGACCGAGGATCCTAACATCAAGGTCTTAGTCATCGAAAGCGGCTTCTTCGAATCAAACCGCGGTCCCATTATCGAAGATCTCAACAGTTATGGTGAAATATTCGGGACCGAGGTTGACCATGCATTCGAGACTGTCCCACTTGCCGTCAACAACCGTACCGAGATTATTCGCTCTGGTAAAGGCTTGGGAGGTTCTACCCTTGTCAACGGTGGTACCTGGACCCGACCTCACAAGGTTCAAATTGACAGCTGGGAGAGGGTCTTTGGTAACCAAGGCTGGAACTGGAATGATCTTCTCCCATACATGCTCGGCATCGAGAAAGTCCGCCCCCCCAACCAGAGGCAAATCGAGGCTGGCCATTACTTCAACCCACAGTGCCACGGGTCGAACGGTACCGTCCATGCTGGACCCCGTGACACCGGCGAACCTTACTCTCCTATCATGAGGGCGCTTATGGACACTGTCAACGCGGAAGGTGTCCCTGTCAGGAAGGACTTGAGCTGCGGTGACCCTCACGGAGTATCTATGTTCCCCAACTCGTTGTACGAGAGCCAAATCCGTGCCGATGCTGCGCGCGAGTGGCTGGTCCCCAACTACTATCGGCCCAACTTCAAAGTTTTGACCGGCCAATCGGTTGGGAAAGTGTTGCTGGACAAGACCATTCCCGATGCTCCAAAGGCAATTGGTGTTGAGTTTGGAACGCATAGGACTCGCAGGTACGAAACCTTTGCTAGCCAAGAAGTACTGCTGGCGGCTGGCTCGACTATTTCCCCCACGATTCTTGAATACTCGGGCATCGGTATCAAGTCGGTTCTGGATTCGGTTGGCATCGAACAGGTGGTGGACCTGCCAGTTGGTCTTAACCTTCAAGACCAGACCACCGTCAACTTGCAGTCAAGGATCACCCCAGCTGGTGCCGGTCAGGGTCAGGCCGCGTACTTTGCTACGTTCAACGAGACATTTGGCGATTTTGCTCCCCAGGCACACGAACTGCTCAACACCAAGCTGGACCAGTGGGCCGAAGAGGTCGTGGCCCGAGGCGGCTTCCACAACGCGACAGCACTGAGGATCCAGTATGAAAACTATCGCGACTGGCTGGTTAACGACAACGTGGCCTACGCCGAGCTCTTCCTCGACACGGCCGGCAAGATTAGCTTCGACGTGTGGGACTTGATCCCCTTCACTCGTGGCTATGTTCACATTGCGGACAAGGATCCCTACCTCCGCCGCCTGGACAACGACCCTCAATTCTTCCTGAACGAGCTTGACGTGCTAGGCCAGGCCGCTGCTTCCAAGCTTGCACGCGAGCTCTCCAGCAGGGGAGCCATGACGCAGTACTTCGCCGGCGAAACCGTACCCGGGTATGATAAATTGCCAGCGGACGCGAGCTTGCAGGACTGGGTGACGTACGTGGAGGAAAATTTCCGAGCCAACTACCATGCCGTGAGTACATGTTCCATGATGCCCAAGGAAATGGGGGGTGTTGTAGACTCGACGGCACGTGTGTATGGTGTTGAGGGATTGCGGGTGGTCGATGGCTCTATTCCCCCGACGCAGGTGTCGTCGCATGTGATGACTGTGTTTTATGGCATGGCGGTGAAGATCGCAGAGGCGATTTTGCAGGATTACCATGCGCGGAAATAAAGTGCATAACAGTGTTTTGTTGGCGGTTACTGTACAGTTAGTTAATTGCGGCATCCGTAATTATTTTAGATATTCTCGTTTCCATTCTGATAGAAGTGAATGGACTCATAGACTTGTTGAATTGATTCTGTTTGGCGACTGGATATTCTTTTCTGTCAGCACCGGAACCATCATCCGCGCCCTATCCGCGTTGAATCAGAGTTTGAGCAACAACGCAGAATCCCTGATGGACCGATGCGTTGATATTCAGTAGAATTGAGAGTAAAGTGAGTGTGAGAGGGGGAGGGGGAAGGAGGGAAGGAGGGGGAGACGGAGAAGGAGGGAAAACGTGGTGGGGAGATCTGATACGCGTCCCCGATTAGGCAAGCCGGATACTAACCCGAAAAGGAGAATGAACCGATTATTCCCCGGATGACTGTGACATGACTGCATACTACAATGTACAGGTACAGGTACAGTACTTCACTTATTGTATATAAACATTCGCTAGAGAATACACTAGAATAGAGCCAAGACAGTCTATTGCCGGGATATCACCCGAGACCTATCCGAGGCTATCAATACCCGGGGGTCGGTCATCTGTCCGAACGCAGACTCGAATGAAGGAATCGTGACAATCCTAAATCCTTCTAGGGCTGGAATTGAAACTTTTCCAGTGCAGATTCTCCACTTCAAATGCTCTTCATGACTCATTCTATCGAGGCGTGATATTAGAAATCCTGCTTCCCCGGATATCAAACACGAGCACTATTTCTAATCATCGATACTACCTAGTTTTTGTTTAAAAGACCACCAAAAACCGGGGGGATTTGGTGTGGAATAGTCAATTTAGTGATATTTCTACCAATCCAACGAGAATGGCTTCTTCGCAGGATATCCCCTCCAATGGTTGTCAGAATGCTAGTGTCAACGATAAACCTACCCTCAACGACCAATATGTCGATGCAATTGACCCCCCCCGAGACGAGGAATCAGCAATAGACTACAACTCCGAGAAGCAAGACAACGCACCGAAAGACCTCACCAGGACTACCACCAACAGCAGCCATATTGGCAACCTAACCGCAAGAACCCTCTCGCTCGTCCGGACTAGAGAATCCAGCAAAGACATCGGTCCTCCTCCAGATGGGGGCTTCGAGGCATGGCTGCAAGTAGGGTTGGCGCATATGGTTATTTTCAATACTTGGGGTTACATCAACAGTTTTGGCGTGTTCCAGACATACTATGTTGAGATGCTTGGTCATCCGCCGTCTGATATCTCGTGGGTTGGAAGTATACAAATCTTCCTGCTTTTCTTCGTTGGGACATTCGCTGGTCGTGCAACGGATGCCGGCTACTTCAAGCTCATTTTGACGGCTGGAGCCCTGCTAGAATTGTTCTCTATTTTCATGACCTCTCTGTGCACCAAGTACTGGCAACTTTTCCTGGCGCAGGGTCTTGGTCAGGGTCTGGGATGCGGACTCATGTTCTGTCCCACTGTCGCTCTAATGCCAACATACTTTACCAAGAATCGAGGCATTGCTATTGGTATCTCCGCATCTGGGTCAGCAACAGGGGGTCTTGTCTTCCCCGCAGTGGTCATGCGACTCCTACCCCGGGTGGGTTACGGATGGACGATGCGGACTCTGGGGTTTATTTCCCTGGCCACGCTCAGCCCCAGTGTGTTTTTCCTGCGACAGCGCCTTCCCCCTCGCAAGAGCGGTCCCCTAGTCGAATGGGGAGCGTTCAAGGAACTACCATACCTCCTCTTCGCCATCGGCATGTTCCTTAACTTCTGGGGCTTGTATATCGGATTCTTCTACATTGGCAGCTTTGGCCGCGACATCGTTGGTGTTTCCCAGGCTGTATCTATCGATCTCCTCCTCGTCATGAACGGCGTTGGCCTCCTGGGTCGCCTGATCCCCAATCTCATGGCCGACAAATACACCGGCCCACTAAACATGCTGATCCCATTCAGCCTGGCGACCGGCATCGTCGCATACGGCTGGAGCGGCGTGAATAGCCTGAGCGGACTATACGTCTTCGCTGTCTTCTATGGTCTGTCTGCAGCGGGTATCCAGTCACTGTTCCCGGCGACGCTGAGCACGCTGACGACTGATCTGAAGAAGGCTGGTGTACGGATGGGAATGGTGCTTAGTGTTGTCGGCGTTGCGGCGCTTATTGGGTCGCCCATTGCTGGTGCATTGGTTCAGGAGGATAATGGCGAGTATCTGTATGCGCAGATGTTCATGGGGAGTGCCATTATCGCTGGATCTATAACTTTGGTCATGGCGAGGATAGCCAAGTTGGGATTCACCTGGAACCGGGCATGACTTGGACATGATGAACTGAAAATAGTCATATTGTATAATAAGAAATAATCGTAATTGGAAAGGGATATCCCTGTAGGAAAAGTTTTGTATACAAAGTGATTACATCGGCTGCGATCTGATTGTCTCAGGCGGTGGATACGATCTGCTGCTCCCCGCGTGACTCGATTTCAAAACATTCAATCACTCATTCTTCTCCATAGAACAGCGGTTTCTCAATATCCGTCACAATTCTCAAAGGCAATATTCAGCTAGAGCTTGTGAATAGTCTGTTTCTCTTTATGATCCACATTTGGTACGTGAATCACCCTCCAAAAACCTGCCCCGCAGCCTTACTGACCGAATCTGCATTCCTACAGAATCCTACATTTCGTACCCGATAAAACCGAAGCACCCTTAGCGCGTCATATATTAAAACACAGCATTCATAATGCCTCCCCGTGGCCGTGGGAAGTTCGCAAAGCCCAACAGAGGAGGTAACTCACAACACCGAGGACCAGGACAAAAGTTTCGCACGGGAAGAAGACTGATGAATTGGGTTTTGCAACAGGTGGAAAACACTTTAGTCGTGATGTCCAACCAACCGACAAAGATGGAAACCCCGTGAGCTTATGGCGGGTACGTCAAGCCTGACCTTTCTACGATCACGCCACGAGCAAATCTGACAGCCATTCAAAAAACAGGAACCCCAAGACGAAATCCCATCCTCCGGTGAAGAAGAACAAGAAGAATCCGGATCCAGCTCTGGCTCCGAGGAAGAATCCTCTGAGGATGAAGGTGAAGACAAAGCCGGCCCCAGCTCCTCAGCAGCCGCCGACGTGACCCGTGAAGAGCGCCGTGCCGCCACAAAAGCCAAGAAGCAAGCTGCCATCGCAAAGCGCAAGCAAATGGCTCTTCAGCCGGGCGATCTCCCGCCTTCAGACTCTGAACATGAGATTGATGTGAAGGGGAACAATGGCGGCGAGAGTGAAAGTGAGGGTGAGAGCGGCGAGCTTCCCGCAAACCCCAATCACACGGCCTCATCTCGCAAGCAGCTGGAGAAGACAGATGAAGAGGAGACCAAGCCCAAGAAAGATCTGTCGCAGCTGTCGCGTCGGGAGAGGGAAGCTCTCGAGGCGCAGCAGGCGAGGGAGCGGTATATGAAGCTACATGCGGAGGGCAAGACGGAGGAAGCACGGTCGGATCTGGCACGACTGGCGCTTATCCGGGAACAGAGAGAATCGGAACGGGCCCGGAAGCAGGCCGAGAAGGAAGAGAAGGAAGCGGTGGCTAAGGAGAAGGCGGCTGCGCGCGAGGCGCTTCTGTCCAAGAAGACTACCAATAAGAAGGGCGGAGGTAAGAAGAAATAATCCGATTTTTAATGCTATGAATTGTTTCAGAATTTCCCTTGTCGCACCTACTGGTTCAAGCGAGGCTCATGAACGCTATGACATTATTTGGATATAAGAGATCTCTATATAAGAATGCTATGATAAATTTGATGCCATGTCGATGTGGTCGAGACAAATCAGTATAAGCAAAAACAAAATAGCCAATTTCCCGTGTACACCGGCGCCTACCGAACCATGGAATATGTATCAACACTTAATAGAAAAAAACAACTAAACACCCCAGAACAGACCTTCCACACTGTGCCCTTGCAGGACCACTCCCCAGCCGGTGATCAAGCTAACCAGCCACAGAACTGCAAAGACCAGAATCGGAAGAAGGAGCAATTCCGTGTTATGCAGGAAGGGTAGGGCATTGTACCCTAAGAAAGTAATATAGGTGTAGTAGGTGAAGGCCGACAAATAGAGCGTATTCCCAAGAAACGCAGCGAGAAAGTTGCCGCTGCGGGTGAGGAGGGGCAGGAGGAGGAATTGGACGACGTAAAGGTGGAGGTACAGTGGGAAGAATGCACGGCTGGAGACCTAATGACGATCATCTGTCAATAATATTTCCACCTGAGGTTAACGGACTACCCACATCAAAACAGTATCCGAACTCCAATTGATCCTTCTCGCCTGGCTGCGTAAAGAGGCCCTGTGCGGCGCCTCGTCTCCGGCCACGCGATCCTCTGAATCCAGTCAGGGAGGCGGCCGCACCATCAGGTCCAAACAATCGGCCGATGGCAAAGTAGGCGACGGTGGATATAAACAGTGATGACCCGATAAAGTGGAAGAATATGAAGAAAAAGGACAGGCGAAAGATAGACCCGAAGGAAGGGGTATATGCGAGACCCCATGCGAGTGCTGTGAGCAGGAGGAAGAAGGAGAGAAGGTGGGTAAATGATGGATCTGGTCGATGCCATGTGTTTTTCGTTTCTGTATCGAGAACATTAGTATGAGAGTCGTTGTCTCTTCGGTCTCGGGGCGGAATTCACGTACGTTTCTATCGACGCAACGAGTCAGCATGATATTTGAACAAATTCTGGGTTCACGGACTTACATGGTAGTAGATAGACTTAAACACCTTCTTGGGCGCAATCAATAACGATGTCATCTCCCAAATGGCCATCTCAAAGTCCATCTGGGGAAACTTGAACAGCCTAGACAAATATTAGCAACATAGTACTGCGATCAATGCCAAATTGGTTTGTTATGCCTCCTCTCATGCACTGGTATGTGCATATGTTCTATGGATAGAACGCAATGGATGCTCACCTCTTGAAGAAACGCGGCATCCGTATACTGGACCCTCGGCTTGCTGGCGCTGAGACGCCAAAGGTGGATGAGGCATGTTGGCGGGGGAGGGAGATGTGCGGATTCATGTTGTGTGATGAGATCCCCAATCCCAGGTATACCTGATTGGGCACGCGACAATAAACCAAAGAGGCTGGCGTAGAATAATGAATCGAGAATCGTATCGCTTGAACCGTCGTTGTTGATTAGGCGTTGAGATGGTTATGTCATCCGCATCGGGGGAATATGAAGCCGTTCCGTTGAGCATGTTCTACTTGTACAGCCATAAACGCCTCTAACGAGAATATTAATGACGACTCTAGAAATGAATGCTAATGCTCTTCATTCTAAACGGAGAATACAATTCAATTCGTTCACCGTTTAAAGCACGAAGTACACTGATGCAGCGGAATCTGAACTACTGATGACCGCTGCTCTTACAAAACAGAGTACATACAACTTGTGGAATGTGAGCAAACTACTATTGCAGCTTGGAATGTACACTTCATAGGTGCATACTCAAAGTTTGGACCTGTCACTTATCTTTTGCTGCCGCTGGAAGAACGTTGTTGGAGACTCAGTAAGAGGTGAATCTCTTCCGATAATTTCAGGATTGCCGGAGGGCTGTCGGGTTAACAAAGTCTCCAGAATTAATCTGGACGTCTTGGTTAGCATTATCGACTGCCTAATCCGGTTGAGTCTTCCCCCCCCATGGACGAAATCACACCCGATTTTGCCAGTTGCAGATATGCGAAACGCTCGCTGTATGTACTACTATGTACGAAGCTGCTAGTGGGCAGGTGATACATCACTGTTATTTTACAGGGTTTGACTGCCCGGTTGTCTCCGGTTGATCGACTATGTTTCACTGCATCCGAATTTATTGCTTTTTGACACTTGCTGCAAAGTGGGTTCCTCCCTTCTGGGCCCCTCTCCACTCACGGCACGGCCAGCCAGATGGCATTGGAACATAGTGTGGAATAGCAGCAACTGCAGTGGGCAGGAAATGGTCAGGTCTGGGCAGAGGACCGTTAGATTGATCGAACGGGTGGGTGTATCAGAGTACCAGAATCGTTTAGCAGAGGTAAGAATTCCGGTGCTCTGTACCACTCTTGATATCGGTCGAGTATATCCTGCTAGAGTGTGCTCTGATAGTACCTTTTCATACTTCCAGGGGCACGGGATATACACTTTGTATACAGTCCGGGTCAGAGCTTGGCTGCGCATCTCCGAAAGAAGAGGTCCATTCTTAGCCCAGTGCATGATTCAAGGCCAATCCCTCCTGATAATATCGCCATTGATTGATTCAAGAGCATCATTATTACCATGCCCCTGAGCGTCTTCTCTACGTACTGTAGTTATCTACCCTGCACAGATCCTCAACGGCGAAACTTTCAATAGTCGATGATCCATCGTGCGGTTAGTTTTATGATAATTAATGTTAGAGCTCGTAATAAAGAAGTGTATTCCATACGCGAAGCGATAATAATAATAATTCTGGTTGACGGTCCTTGAGCTGGTGGAGCTCCCATCTCCATCTCTCTCCATCTCGGCTCTCTCCATCGTATCCCTCTCTCCCTCTTCGCTTTTCTTCTCCTCACTCAACGCCATCAATTGATGGACAATTCCACTCTTCATGCTATTTACCACTAATTACTAGTTTTTCTTCTTCTTATCATCTTGTCCTCTCTTTCTCCCATTCCCACTCCTCCCCCCTTTGTCGTTCCGCTTTTCCATCGCGGTCCCTTTTCTCCTTACGCCTCTTTCATGCAATTCACTCGCTAGAAACACGCACCTGCATCATCTGTATTCGATTGGGTCTACAACTATTCCGGGATATTAAGTGCAGCAAGGAATCCTCGTCGTTTGGTCTTTTTTTTTAAAAAAAAAAAAGAAAAGAAAAGATAAGAGGTTTGGGATTGCCGCGGCCGACACCACCTATAACTATCTAATCGTCGCCTTGGGTTAAGGTCTCGAGTTTGACCTGGAATATATTCCACAACAGTGATTTGTACCTCGCGCCTTCCGGGGGCTGGCTTCAATTCGTTCAGTAACCGCCCATCATGAACCGGACCAGACCAGACAACGGCAAAGCCCCTCAGCGCGATCCGTCCGATCTTTCCCCTCCGCGAACACCCCCTTCACAAATGTCCAGCTATCAGACCATAAGGAAAGATCCACAGGGATTGCCGTCTTTGCAGGACGCATTTCCGGACGACACAATCGCCACCGACACGGCCAACAGCAGCAACGAGTCTGGCGACGAGCCCGACCCCCATGACCTTTCACTGTCTCCCAAGCATGCTGCCCGAACATCCATTGTGGACAACATGTTACAATCCCTAGACCAATTCTCAGCGGGAACTTCGGTTCTCGATGATTATCGCCTGTTCCACTCCGTTCTCGAATCTGACTTCTATAACCGAGATTCGCCGGCCTCCTCATCCCACGGCCGCTTTCGAGGCCATACCTTTTCTTCCTCGTTGTCCTCCGAGCCCGATCTTGCTTACGAAGAAGGTGTCAGCCACTATGGAATACAGACTGCAAAAGGCCGCCGGAGCAACAGTTTGAGAGGGACAAGCAGTGTCCGGGGGTACGAGGGTCTTAATTCGCGAACACAACCTCATGCCGGATCCAGTTCTCTTACATATCGGACGAGAAAAGGCAGCAAGGGTAGTTCATCGTCCAATTATGATTTTGGTCCATCTTTGTCGAGGAATCGTGCGGATTCAGGAAGCGATGTCCAGTCTGCGAGCATTGACTACGATGTGGGGACCCCATTTCCCCCATTTCCAGAAGATGATTATGATACCCTGCGTTATGATGACCTCGATGCCGCTCCCACTCCGAGTATCCCTGCGGGACCCAGAAAATACCATTCTCCTTCTCAATCCGAGTATCAGAATGCGCTGAACTCTCAGTCCTCGATGACTCCGATAGCATCTCGGAGGAACAGTATCAAGTCACCACCCGACCAGGGGAAGAAAAAACACCGTCCTGAGAATATCGGCACGGCGACAATCAGGCGACCAGTTGACTTGGAACTCGAACCCCCGCCCCCCTTGGGAGACTCACTGGACCCACCTGCTCCAAGCCCAACCATTTCATATAACAAACCCAGCTTTCCCCCTCCGCCTGACCCAAACCCGCCCAAGGAGCGTCCAGGATTCTTCCGGAGGGTATTTGGCTCGAAGAACTCTGCTTCTAACGCGCCTGATGACTTGTCGTATCTGCCGCACCATGATAATGATTTCCCCAAGGTCGGGAGACAACCATCAAAGATCGATGTGCCTGGTACGAACACTTCCGTCCGCAGCGAGGGCCGCCAAGTGGTGAATAAAAAATCTTCCTTCTTCCGACGGCGAAAGAAGTCCGTCGTCGACAGCGTTCCACCCCCTATCTCCATTCCCCAACACCTGGCTCCCAAGGCACTGGATCTCATGAAGCCGGAACCAAGCCCCGTAAGCAGTTTGAGACAAGTTATGAACCCGTATATCTCGGAGGGCATCCCTGCGCCAAATCGTTCATCAAGAGAGTACCATGGCCGAGAAATCAGCGCAGAGGATGCCGATCACGCCAAGTCTGCATCCCTTGCATCCCAGAAGAAGAGGGGAAGTTCTGTTCCACCGTCGAGTGGGTCGAGGTCCAAGTATCCTGGTGCATACCCCCCTGTCCCATCAGGCGGTCTGGATACATCTTTCTTGGCCAACGGTAGTGGCGATGAGGCATCGACAGCCAAATCCGTTGATATCGGCGTCACTTCACCCCTTTCATCACCAGTTTCAAAGGATACGGATAGCGAGTCTCTTGGAAGCCCAACGCAGGGCAGGCTAGCACCACCGCTGCCGCAAATTTCTGTTCCTGGAACGACATTGTCCCCTGTGGTTGAGGATTTCCCTCAAAAAACGCCTGACACGCCCGAAGCGCCTAATCCCGCCAAGATGCCAACTCCCGGAACGGATAGTGTCCTGCCGGAGACATCAAACTACTTTAACACTACTAGTGCTCCAGTAATCCAGTCAGAAGAGCCCAAGTCAGCTGAAACCTCGGAGACTAAGCAGGGTGGAACTCCCAAAGATAGCGAGGGGAGTAGTCCTACCACCGCAGATCGCGAACAAGCCCAGAAACTGTTCGATAGCCAAGACGAAGTGGTTGGAAACGACCCAGCTGCTGCTTGGCTGGGTGATCCTGACCGCGCAGTTATTCGAGAAGCATATATGGACCTGTTCGACTGGTCCAACATGCATATTCTGGCAGGCCTTCGTAGCTTGTGTAATCGACTAATCTTGAAGGGAGAGACACAGCAAATTGACCGAGTTCTGGACGCCTTTTCTACCCGATGGTGTCGGTGTAACCCAAGCCACGGGTTTAAAGCTGCAGGTTCGTTAACCCTGATTTTGAAAACGTTGCTGTCATATCTGACTTTTGTTTTAGATGTGGTACACACTATCTGTTACTCTCTTCTTCTATTGAACACCGACCTCCACCTTGCAGATATTGACCAGAAAATGACCAAAGCTCAATTCGTGCGCAATACCTTGCCTACGATAGAACGCGTTGCGCTTGACACGGCACCTCATGACTTTGAGAATCAAGCATCGTCTTCGTCTGGGGCGGATGGCCCTTCAAAACTGGTGAACCGACTTTCTCGGGCGGATCTTTCTGCGAAAACATCAATGGCGGACTTTGAAAATGGCGCTGGTCCGTTGGTGAATCAACCATTCCACGGAACCATGCGAGCGTGGGAGCAACAGGTTGAGACCGTACTCAGAGAATTTTACTCCTCGATTCAAAAGGAAAGGCTTCCACTACATGGCGCTCAGCCGGAGAGAGATACACCCCAAGCGTCGTCCAACAATCTCCTCAGTGCAAATCAGAACCCTAGCCTCCGTCGGAGTCCCAGTACGGTGAGCAAGAGCGGCTCCGATATCTATCCCCGTGGCCGCTCTGCCGATTCCCGCTATGGAACTGCACGGTGGTCTTCCAAGCCTCGCTCGCGCGCGAGGTTATATCCCCCGTCGGCAATGGGATCCAGTCGGACCAGCCTTGATGACCAGTCTTCGCTCTGGAGTCCGTCTGCTTCCAGCACGTGGAGCAAGTATTCTCTAGGTAAATTCACGTCCGTTTCGGTCGACTCGTTCGGATCGGACTTCCCGCGGGGCGAGTACCAACAGTCCATCGGGTTTGCGAACGCGTTGAGTCAAGCCATCATCCGCGAAGACGGGGCCTCAATCGCTAGCACTGAGGACCCAGATGCCACTCCTCTTCTAGATGACGAGACCCTTCAACTCGCAGGTGCTCCATGGGCTAAGGAAGGCAGTCTTAAGCATAAGCATCACCTCGATTCCGTCGACAAGCGGGCCAAGGACCGGAACTGGAACGATTGCTTTGCGGTCATCCAGCAAGGCTGGATGCGACTGTTTTCTTTTAACCCGGCGAAATCTGGCAAGCAACAAAAGGCCAAGCAGCGTCAAGCTGGTAGCGTTGTCGTTGGTGGAGGAAACTGGCTGTCCAACGCTGAAGAAGTCTGGAAATTTACACTACGCCAGACCATTGCCAGCCAATTGCCGCCGCCAGGATATTCCAAATCCCGACCCCATGTCTGGGCCTTGAGCCTGCCCACGGGTGCTGTCCATCTCTTCCAGGCTGGTACGCCGGAGATTGTTCGTGAGTTTGTCTCAACGGCCAACTACTGGAGTGCCCGATTGTCGAAGCAACCTCTGGTCGGCGGCATCAGCAATATCGAATATGGATGGAGCGACGCTGTCATCAACAGTGCTTTGATACACGCCGACAGCAACAACACTAATAGTCTTAATAATAATACTAATGGCAAATCAACCCCTACCGGGACGCGGACCAGTATTCAAAGCTCGATACGGAGCTCCATGGATCAGCAGGGTGTGCGACCGAAACTGCCCGCCGACCGGGTTAACATCAGCGATTGGACGCCGCCTCAGCAGAGCATGGCGGCATCGTACTTGCCCGAAGAGGATCAGCTCAAGGCCTTGCAGGCCTACGTAAAGAACACCGAAGAAGAGTTCCAGCGACACAACGAACGCCGGGCCGCCATGATCCTCGCATTCTCACCGCGGCATCCTAACGCTTCCAAGGCGATGGCGAACTTTGAGCGGAAATCGTCGTATCTCTTGCGGGAGATTGTCAAGTTCCGCACGTACATCGATTCGCTACATGGTGCTCTAGAACAGAAGAAGCGAATCTACCCCCCTAGCGAGGAGAATAAGGAGCACAATCCGACTGCTGATGATGATTCCAAGGCCGGCGATGGGCAGGAGACGCCAACGAAGGTATCAATCGAGACTGCGCAGCCGGCGTGATCCTCTGTCCCTCATCTTTTTTGCTTTTTAATAATTGTATAGCGCATGGTATGACGAGGAAAGAAAAAGCACATGCTGGATATAGCGGCCAGTTTTTTTTTTTTTTTTTTTTCTTATTTTCGGACGGTACAGTTGATGATATTTATGCTATGGATACCATGATTCTTTGCTTTTTTGCTCTTCTCCTGTGGATACATCTATTAATTACTTGATATATATGAAGCATTTATGATACACTCAAAGTTCACTTCGTATCATTATCTACAGTTTCCATTTTTGGCTTAGCGGTACCTGATCAGTAGAATTAAACTACCCACGCTAATGTCTTGGCACTCTTGGCACGATTTCCTTGAAGTTCTTGTTTTCATATTCATTCCTTTTTTTTTTTTTTTTTTTTTTTTTTGTGTATAAGAGGGATAATCTCTCAATGCGAGCGTGAATTTCGCAAAATGGGGCTATCGACAAAAACCTGTTATTTGCTAATTTTGAATGGTTCAATAACCGGACTGTCTTTTTTGCTGCTGCCTTCACAGGGCTGAATGTGGAAACATGACGTGAAAGTGGTTGGATAGAGATTGCTGATTATGTACTAGTATTTCATACATAACACGTTAACAAGTGAAAATGGAAGAAGAATAATGCTGAATCTCCGAAGAGAAACCAGTTTGCCTCCGAGACCGAGTTGCCCAATGCTATGCAGAAATGACGTCAATGTCTTTTATACGGTCATAATCTTTGGTATTTCGCGACCACTACTTTTAAGTAAAACCACATAATGCCTCAATAGTAAGACAGAAACCAACAGCCATGGCGACGTCTCTGGCAGCAATCCTATCCGCTCTGAACCTCCCACTTCTGACGGTGTACTACCTCCCGCCCCAGCTTCGCCAGGATCGAGACTGGTCATACCGGCAAGCATTGATGAACAAACTACTCAAATCGTTCTTGCGCAATTATACAGCAGCTCACGTAAAACAACCGCTTTCGCTCAAGCCGCGCTTTGAAGGTGATCGTTTTGCCGTGATCGAGCCTGCGAGTCCGGAGTTGTACATTGGCGTTGTTGAGGACAAGGTGATCAAACCGGAGAGGATTGGGGGGACTTGGTATCCGGTACCTTACCAAGCAAACGATCCGCTAGCAGACGATCAGCATGTTGTACTGCATCTGCACGGCGGTTCTTATGTGCTAGGAGACGGGCGGACGGCATCCTGCCAATCCCTTGTCAACACCTTACTCTCGAACACCCCGGCGAAATATGTTTTCAGTCTCCAGTACCGACTCGCTTGCAACTCGAACGCACGCTTCCCAGCACAGCTCCAAGACCTCATCACCGCATACTCCTTCCTACTCCACACCTTACATGTTCCACCCTCACGCATCGTCATCAGCGGGGATAGTTCCGGGGCCCATCTTACTATCGCCTTCCTCCGCTACATTGTCGACCATCCGAACATCCTCCCCGCGCCGAAATGCAGCTGGCTGTTTTCTCCTTGGTGTGATATCCCCGAAGCCACTGATACAAAAGTTTGGAGGAAGAGTCCGAATTATCAAACCGAATACATCCCGGCGACGTTTCCGGAATGGGGTGCAAGTCAGTTCCTGAAAGATGTTGAGATCACAGAACATGTCGAGCGATATGTGGCTCCGTTGTGGCACCCTTTCACTGTCCCCTCGCCGGTGCTGGTTGTCACGGGGGGGCGGGAAGTCCTGGCCCCGGAGCACATAAAGATGGCGCAAAGTCTCCAGAATATGACGAAGGACGACAACTCTCGAGTTGAATTATTTGTCGAGAACAAAGTGCCTCATGATGTCCTGATGGTTGGATGGATCTTGGGGTTCAGGGAGGAAGCCAAACGATGTGCTAGCAGGGCTGGTGAGTTTGTTGGTCAGGTACAAGCTATACCGGAGAAAGATCAATCTGATAAATCTGCTCATGCGCCTGGATATTCCTTGGGCGAGATCAATTAGCATTGATGATTGAAGTAAAACTGGTACTCGACTTTGTTGGAATTTTTTTGCAGACAGACAGATACCCTTGCGTTATCTATAATAAAAGCAGTCCATAGCCAAGATAACAGCAAGCTGTACATACCATTTCCCATGTGTTTATTGATTTCATAACTTCATGAAAGCGGAGCGTAGAGTAATGTGTATTTCACACAAACGTTATACAAGCCATTGTTTGGTTGTCCCCAGGAAAAGCGCTCATTGGCTGGAAGTGTGTCTGAGGCTCTTCCCCCCTACTTGTTTGGATTTCTCTTAGTTTCAAGAGGGGTGTCACTGTCACATTTCATGCCATCTGCTTTTGAGATGGGTATCTGTTGAATCCCTAATAAGGCATAGAGTATTCAAGCGAACAACTCGGCGTCCCCATGTCAACGGCCAGACTCCGCACTGTCCACCTCCAACTCCCCGAACCTTGACCGTCTCAACGCGATCATCTGCGCGCTCTCACAGCGCATTTTCTAGCAGTTTTGATTACGAAGAATAATATCGCTCGCCTGTAGGGACGGTTTCTCTGCGACAACTTTTCGCTCATGGTGGTGGACGACCACCATTATCTGCGGGGAGATCAGTTACCCACCGAGGATAATAACAAAAACAATAGTAATCACAGCGACGACGGCGACGAGAACCCCCACGATACCGCCTTCATGATGGACGAGAATAGCGGCACGACCGAGAAGGATGTTGAGCACCGCGCGCAGTACGAACAAGGAACAGACAGAAGGGAAGAGTACGAACAGGGGCGACAAGGGCGAGAACATGGGACAGACACCAACCCCTCAATAGTCGGATCTGAAGGCCAGAATGACCACGACGACTCATTTCTCCCTCCTCCGCTACCTGATCGTGACGACAGCAGCCTTCTGCTCCTATCCAGCGAGGACGACGACGGCGACCACGAACGCGGTGACAACCAAACCTTTCTCGAGGAGAAGGAGATGCGGAGAAAACTAATGGACATGGAGTCTAGTTTCCTTCCAGAACCATCTACGATTGACATGAACGCTGCCACCAATGAGGATGATACATACTTGGTTGGGGTCCCGGAGAAATATGCTAATGCACCGCCGCCCAATCCTACCCAACCGGAGGACCAGTCTCAGCTATCCACAGGGGATGAGGCAGGCCATGATCTCACGTCTATCCAGGAAGATGATGCGCCCGCTCCACAAACTCCGCGTCAAAGTGCAGAAGAGGGGAATACGACGATCGATATGGAGACTACTACGCCCGCTGGTCATCCTCCGGAGCGACAGCATGAAGACGAGACTACCATACTTGAAAATCCCTTTTCATCACCAGCCGCTCAGGCCGCAGCGAGAAACGAGAACCGGAATCTGTCGGGATCAGTATCAGAGAACACCGGAGCTGGTCAAAAATACCAGGACGGGGAAAACCCATCAGCTGACAAGTCGGTTACACCACAGTCGCGACGGTCCTCGCAACAAATGCGAGCCAGTTCCCAAAGCGGCAAGTCCAAACTACTTCACGACAGTAGTGACGGAGAGATGGCTCCCCGCGCTACCGTTCGAAGGGGAAATAGGCCAAAGTATCTGAACAGTCGCCAATCGGCCCAACGGCTATCCTACTCTTCTATTGCGACGACCAACACCGAAGCCACCCATAGCGATGCGACTCTGGGTGCTGATTATGCACTTCAATCAGGGGGTGCGGCCCTGGAGAGTGTGGGTGACGCTCAACCTGGGCAGCATGGCAACCTAGCGCGTTCTGTTAGCCTGGGGAGCGTGGCATCGGGCATCTCAGGGTACAGCGATGAGAATCCGCTTGACAAGAGTAACAAGAACCCCGCGGGGGCCTCAGATAGCGGTCTGCATACTCTGAGCGAGGAGGAGGGTCATACTTCGCAGTCTCGGCCAAGCTCCCGGTCTGCCCCAGGGTCACCTCAGCAAGAAACATCCACAGAAGATACCGAACCGATGACACCAAGGGCGAAGCCATCAGATCACAGTCTCCCTACAGACACGACCATTACGGAACGCATCAAGGACATACAGGTTCCTAGTGCCTTTTCTAGACAGTTCCGGGAGGAACTTGGCCACCATGCTTTGTCTCCAGAGAGGCGCACAGGGCCAACTTCCACCCCGGCATTTGGAAGGAGTGGTCGGAGCATGACGCTCAAAGAGCAGAGTAGTACGATCGACCGTCTGTCAAAGGAGAACTTCGATCTGAAGATGAGGATCCATTTCCTCAACGAGGCCTTGAATAAACGCTCGGAAGAGGGTATCAAGGAGATGATATCGGAGAATGTGGAGTTGAAGTCGGATAAGCTGAAGATACAAAAGGATAATCAAGGCCTCAAGAGAAAAGTTCGTGATCTGGAGAAGCAAATCAAGGATCAACAATCAGACAAGGAGTCCATGGTGAATCATGATCCTGAAGGCTCGGATGATGAGCAACGTGATTCGATCCAAAATGAAGAGATACTCTATTTACAAGAAAGGATGGAGACTTATGAACTTGAAATTGAACGTCTTCGCTCAGAAAGCATCGCGAGGGAGTCTGAGAAGAGAAGGCTTGCTGAGATGGTCAAATCGCTTAGCAATGGTAGGCCCGTTGGCTCTGATGTTGAGTCGAGGGAAGAGAGGGTAAGTGTGCCGACTTCTTGTCTGTTCTAGTCACATGCTGATAATCTCAGGATATGTGGAAGGATATGCTTGATGCAGAGACCGCCGCGCGTGAGCAAGCAGAGGAAGAAAACAAGGTTCTCCACGATGAGACGTTGCGCTTGAGAAGTGAAATGGAGTTTGCACTGGGCAGTGCTAGGTCAGGCCAGCGCGACCCGACGCTCGTAGGGGTTTCCTATTACTCAAGCACGACAGACCGGGAGTTCAACCGCAACTCGAGTGGCGGTACTCTTGTGATAGAGCTGGAGCTCCTGAAGCAAGAAAATGCAGAATTAAGAAAGGAAGTCAGTGCGCAGACATCTATGCTCACGTCTCGAAACCGAGAAAAGGAACGTCTGTACCAGGAGATTGAGGAGCTGAAGCTTGGGCAACGCCGTGAGGGAAGTCGGTCGATTGCTGGGGACAGCATATTTGACCGCTCGGCTTCGCGAGCACATGGAAGGTCTTCCTCGCGGACTAGTGAAATGTCCCCGGAAGATGAAGCTGATCGGGAGGAACTTGAGCTTCGAAATGGACAACTGCGTGATCAGGTTTCCATGCTGAAATTGGAGAACCAAACAACCCGAGACCAATTGGAAGAATACACCCAAGAACTCGAAGCACTTGACAAGGCCTACCAGGCTGATGTCGAGCAGGCAGAAGAAGAAATCCAAAACCTTCAACAAGAGCGTGACCAAGCCCTGCAAATGGCTGAGGAACGTGACGCCGCTTTCCAGGATCTCAGAGCGGAAGCCCAAGAAGAACTCGATGCTCTCGCCGGAGAGCTGGAGCAGAAGGTAGAAGAGTGCCAGCGCTTAAACGAGGAAGTGCGGAGTCAGGATGAGAGCCTTCAAGTATTGCAAGCGGAGATGCGTTCGGCTGGCGAGGGCATTATTCATCTCGAAGAAGATGCGCAGAACAACTTGGAGCGGTACAAGGCAGTTCAGCAAGAACTTGAAGACTCGAATCGGGAGATGGAGCAGTTGGAGCAGAACCTCTACGAGGCTAACACCAAGGTCCAGCGACTTACTGTGCAGATCGAATCGAGCCACAATGAAATTGCCTTCCTGCGCGAAGAGCAAGATGGGGATAAGATCAAGATTGGTGATCTCGAGTCAGACCTGAAGACTCACGAGATCAACCTTGGTAGCGAAAGAGACAAGACCAGAGAGCTGGAAGCCCGCCTGGCGGAAGAGAGACACCAGCGAGAGGTTGTTGGAGGTAAAGAAAAGCAGGAAGTCCAGCGGATCGTGAACGAATTGAACCGCGAGTCGTCCTCTGCCAAGGATGAGTTGCGAAGACTCAGGAAGGCTTTATCTGCCCAAGAAGTCGAGACTGCTACCTGGCGGGAGCGACTCTTGGACCTGGAGAACAACCTCCGGGAGACGCTTGGTGACCTAACTGGTAGCCGCTCTAGCCTCATAACCAACATTGTCAAGTTACAAAAGGAGCTCGAGTCAACGGCATTAGAACTCGAGAGTACTCGCTCGAAGCTGGACGAGAAGGAGTCGCTCTTGCGGAACCGCGATGCCCTTCTTGAGAGCCATGGTCTGGAATCGCGCAAGCTATCCGAACTTCTCGACCGCGAGCGCCATGCTCGCCGGGCAGACAAGCAATCGTTCGAACAGGCACTCAAGTCCCACCACCAGACCTCCCGCAGCATCACGCAGAGCAACTCGCGCATCACCGAGCTTGAACAAGCACGCAGTAAAGACCACAAACGCTTCACGGGTCTAGAGCAGCAATTCAAGGATCAGCTGAGTGAACGGAACGCTATGCTCCTCACCATCTGGAAACGTTTGTCTGCCATGTGCGGTCCAGACTGGGCACACTCCAACAGCCTCATCAACGGCAACCTCCCCAGCCAAGAAGTCATCGGTAACATTCTCTTCTGGCCTGGGTTCAGCCGCAATCTAATGCTCGCTGTTAAGACAATGGAGGCGGTGATTGGGGGATTCAAGAACCGAATCAAGAGCGTCGAGCGGGATCTAACCAAGCAATACCAGACCCTGGAGCACACATTCAGCTTACGGGTGAAGAAGCTCGATCGTCTCGAGGAAGGAATCATGAACATACGCGCCCAGCAACATAGCAAAAACCAATCCGGGACGTCGCCAGAGATAGCCAAGCTGCGCGGCGAGAACCGATTGCTAAAGGCAGAACTCAACCTGATCCAATCGCATTCCCGCAGTCGCGGACCTGTCACAGGGTCATCAGCACAGCCTACATCGCCAACACACGAGAGCAACAACGGCGATTCTGCAGCTGACCTCCAAAGAGGTCTCGTGCGAAGCTCCACAACAACCGGCATTCCGCAACCATCCCATTTCTCCTCCGCAACAACCTTAGCCGAACAACAAGGCGCCCTAGTCCACGGCAACCGCGCCCGTCACGGCTCCACAGACACAGGCAACGGCGAGAAATGGATTCAACGTCTCCGCGAACTCGAAAAGCGGCTTAAAGCGGAACGCGAAGCTAGATTGTTAGACCGCGGCGGTGCACGCAAAAGACTCGAAGAGCGCGATGCGGAGAACCAACGCCTTCGCGCGCAGATTGAGAGACAGCAGCGTGCTAGACGGAGTCTCGCTGCGGCGGATGAGCAGTATGCTGGGAGGATTCAGTCCGGTGATCAACATGAAGATGATGATCATAGTTCGAGCGAGGGGACGGGATTCTATGTTGATATTGAAGTTTAATCTTTGTTTCGGATACTATTTCTATATGCGTTTGTACTTGTGTTTGTTAAATATGCTATATACCCTTCCGGTTATGGTGTTTAGTTCTGATGTGGGGGACTTTATTTATTGCATAAGTTAGGTGTATATACATGCCTATATGAATTTAATGTCATTTTCATGACTCGTAGTTTTCTACTGCAGCTTATTTACCTATGGTTAACAATCAAAGTGATGGCTCGCGTGACCAAAACTCATTTCGCACTCTCATGACCTTCAACGAAAAGCTATTTCTCAACCATTCCTGGAGCCACGAAGGGAGCGATCGAATGAAAGTAGCAACGGAGCTGGACGCAGGTAAGATGATCGAGCCACTCTTTCTCTCGAGAATATGCTTGACCACGGCAGCAGACACCATCCGGGTATCCATAATGGGCTGACCAAAAGAATCACCGGCGTCTGTGAGGTTCCGAATAAGAGGCGTTCGGACCCATAGTGGATTAACGATACTAGAGTGTAGAAAACGGGTCAGATCTGGTAATCAGGGAACCTGGCAAAACAGAAACTACTGTACCTTGTCCGAACCCGAGTCGCCCCATACCAATGCCTAATTTCCTGTGAAAGACCCTCATGAAAAGCTAACGCACTGGCCTTAGTACAAGCATAATCAACCATTTCACCAACAGTAATAAAACTAGCCATGCTAGCCATTGTAACAACATGGCCGTGGTTGTGCCGCACCATGCTAGGAAGAAATTCCTTGACCGTCAGGAAGTGGGCGAGTGTGTTCACTTTGAAGGATTTCCAAATCATAGACTCTGGTTCATCTAGAATGGTATCGTTGGTGAAGACGCCGGCGTTATTGACTAGGACGGTTGGATGGCCGTGCTTTGCCCTGATTTTATCTGCTGCTGCTTTGATGCTATCGGTGCTTGTAACGTCGGCTTCGTAGAAGTAGATATTCGGGGCTAAAGATGTCAGTCAAAACTCGGTTTTAACACAGATCATGGCATCAGGCACTTACAATGGGTGAATTCAGGTTCCTGAATGTCAATAATCACTACTTTGACCTCCCTCTCCGATAATTCCTCGGCGATCGTCTGTCCAATACCACTGCTCCCACCGGTAATAAGCACCAACTCCTGCTGGGAGTTCCATGGCTCTGCCGGATGCCAGTTATTGAGAACACAGTGAGACAATAAAGAGCTTGCCTTGTTGATAGCGTAACACGCGAATAAGCCACTCAAAAAACCTTTCGCTGGAAAGGAGTTAGCAGCCCTATAAAGTTGGGTCAAGTAGTGAGATTCGCCGCCCATTTTAATGGTGTAAGAAGGCCAACATAGAGCGGAGGTTCAGCATCACTTATGTAACCCGTCAGTGCTATTGGTTTGGTCTTTCCTGGCCATATTTTGTTATATTTTTTCTGTGATGAAGAAGGTAATGATGCATGATCAACAACAGTAACTTCTGCAGTGATAATCACACATTCAAACTGGGTCTCATTGTACCACTGAGAAGAGATAGCAACCGAGGTCTAGACTCAAATCCATGGGTCTGTGGACTAGAGCATTTATTAGATGAATAACCAGCCTCAGCTGGCGCCCATCAAATAACAAAATCAGAAAATCATTGCAGGATAGAGATGACAAATAGATCAAATGAGGATACTTAAAATATAGTAAGCATTTACCTACACCTGACCTATCATATCCCTGGGCCTATTGTATCCCCTGGGGATATCATTGCCCTATGCATGGTTGCATACTCCGTACACGTAGTACATACAAAGTCAGGCGGCCATACGTAAAAGCCAACAAATACACCCTGCAAACCGACTACAAAATAATTCTAATCCAATGATACTCAGCACGTTAGTGCAGGGTCTTGTGGCTTAGCTGACTTCTCCAACCCCCTCATATGCAACGAGGACACGAAGACTAGATATGCAGTAATAATGTAACAATCATGGCCAATGCGCATTTCTGTGTCATATAATGCTAGAAAGCAGATCTTGTCAGAAGTATTGATTTCATCACTGTTCGGATCAAAATCGACTCTTCAGTATTTGCACGTTATTATGTTCGTTCATCAGGGCTAACCCCTGGAAACTCTGCTGGTTCGTGAAGAGTGCATTCGTATTGACTCGATCTTAACTGTGCAACCATGCAGAGTATGTAAACATGTCTATATACGTTCATGCAATGTAATGTAACATACCTACCGCAACGATACCTTCAATGAAAAGTCTACAATAGATGTCCCCTGGTGAATCGAGCTTGTCGACAAAATATCGACATCCTCACAAACAAACGAAGCCGCATTCGCCTCCGTCAAACCCCCACTAACTTCCACCAGGAACGCATTCCTCTTCCCCTTAGCCGCCCACTCCTCCTTAAGTTGCTTTGCAGCAACCTTAACTTCGTCCGCTGTGAAGTTATCCAACATGATAACATCCGCACCAGCTTCAATCGCTGCATTCGCCTCCTCCAGATTCCTCACTTCGACTTCAACCTTCGTCGCAAACCCACCAACGCTCTTAGCAGCCTGCACGGCCCTCGGGATCGCCGCCGCAATCGACTCCTCCCCAACAGCTCTGTTGCCCCCATCCGCCGCAGCAGAGTTATTCGCACAAGCCCAAACATGGTTATCCTTGAGCATAACCATATGGCTCAGATCGTGCCTGTGCGGATCTGCCCCTCCAACCAGAATACCGTACTTTTCAACAATCCGGAACCCGGGTGTCGTCTTGCGGGTTCCTGCGAGGGTACCGGCCCAGCCGTGTGTGCGGAGGGCGGCGAGCAGGGAGGCAGATTTGGATGCGATGCCAGAGCAGCGGGCGAGGATGTTTAGGGCGACGCGCTCGCCGAGGAGGATTTTGCGGATTGGGCCGCGGACGGTGGCGCAGTGGTGGGTTGGGTTCGGGTTGAGGGGGAGGCCTTCTTTAATATGCCATTCCACACTGCTCTTATCAGCATACGCATTCTCAGGTCTCATGGGAGATTGAATGTAACGTACGTGCACCCAAGCTGCGAAAAAACCTCATTGACGAACGGAACACCAGCTACTACACCCTACTCCTCTTAGTCTGTCTTCCTCTAAAACCCTAAGGTAGAAGATAGATACCTCGCTCTTCCCAAGTAATCGCGCCTCACCCTCCGACTCACCAACGACAAAGCCACCATAGTCAAAGCTAGGGGTGTCCTCCTCGAGCCAAGCCGTGATCAGCGTCTTGTAATTATTCGGCAATAGGTGACGGAGGTCTCCGTATGGGGATGCGGACGTCATGGTGATGAATGCGGTTTAATATGTGCTGTAGGTAATATATTGGGATATGTACAGTTCTCTGTAGTGATCGTGTTCGCGATCGTGATTCGTGAAATAGGGGATTATAGATAAGTCATGAATGCAATTTTGTATCTATCTGTATGCTGGAATGGAAGCTACTGATGATTTTCACCCCGCGCGGGGGGGCGAGTCCAGTCACGTGCGGAAGCGCACGTGATCTACAAACCCGCGGAATCGTGTTTAAACTCCGAGATCCGGAGATTATTATTATCGCCGTTAAATACGTAAGTTACAATACTGGAAAACACTGGTAACCACCGTTTCGGAGCGCTAGAAGCATTGCCGGATTCGAGAACATAATCCGATCAGCTGAGAATGCGAAATTTATGAAAAGACGCAAAACGGGCCCAGAAAGTTCTCATTGTGGATCTGGTGGATATGAATATTCAAAATGAGTGAATATGAGTCAGGCGACCCTGGAAAAGAGGGTCCAATAACGAAGCAAATCACGCTTTCCACGCCTTATACACATTCTTGCACCCAAATAACTGCCCCCGCTTCAGCACAACCATAGACCGCCATCCCGGCTCATTAACCGCGTTAACGAACCGGCTCGGCTCAACACAGAACCCTGCGCCCTCTCCGCGCGCCGGTGCCCCCTCCACCTGCGGTGTGTCGATGTATTTGCCCGTGTAGAGCTGGAAGGCTGGCTCGGTGCTATGGACTTCGAGATGCAGGTTGGTGATTGGGTGGTGGAACTGGGCAAGGCGTTTGAGGGGCTGGGTGCGTGTGTCGAGGGCGATCTTGGAGGGATCGCTTTCCATCACAAAGACGTCGTCGATGTGAGGTTCTGAGGGGCCTAGGCCGAAGGGGCTGGTTACATCTTTGTAAAATTTGGTGATTTCGCCTGTTGGGATGCCGGTGTCGTCAAGGGGGAGATAGTCGTTGGTGGCTAGTTGGGCTTGGGTGCCTTCCACGGTTGAGGTGCCAGCGATATTGAAGTAGCTATATCGTTAGTACTTGTATACTCTGTACAGAGAGTGAAAACCTACCTATGGTTGGTAAGGTTGACCACGGTCTCCTCACACTCATCACCCACAAATTCGATCTCATACTCCGCCGTCAACACTGTCTTCGGATTTGCCCCATTCACATCCTCTTTCCCAGCCGCATACCACACCCTCAACTCCACAGTCCCAGGGTACCCCTCCTCCCCATCACGACTCAGATACTTGAATAACAACGCATCCTTCCCATCCCTCTTCACCGTATGCGGTCCATCAAAAACCCGCTGCCCCCACCCCTTCTCACCTCCATGGATCGAATTGTGCCCATTGTTCTTGGGAAGGAAGTAATCGCGGCCATTGAGGTTATGGATTACAGCGCCCTGGATGCGGTTGGCGACGCGGCCGATGGTGGCGCCGAAGTGCGGCGTGTTGTATTTTTCGTATTGCTCTTGGGTGTTGAAGCCGAGGACGATGTTTTGGTCCGCGATGCGGAACTCTTGGATGATGGCTCCCAGCGGAAGGAAGCTGAAGGCGGCTTCTTGGGTCATTTTTGTTGGCGTTGAGACGTAAATGAGTTGGGAAGGGAGGTTTTTGTGTGGTAGGTGTTAAAATAATGGAGCTATCGCGGGGCATGACGTCCAGTGAGACAACCCCGCAAAACATCCCCGGAATCTACCATCAACATAACTACAAAGAGCAGTCCCACAACCAATCTCCTTTAATATTTGCATCAAACTCAAAATGATTCTGCAATATCCAACAATTGCATTGACGAACGTCCATCTGGCACATGCTCGAGGTTGGGGGAGGATTTGTCCTATGGCCCATGAGCTCATTTATTATGAATATGTGAAGGGATTACGTAGAAGATTCTGTTGACAAGGGTGAAAGAAATCCCGCAGCATTGATGCTGAATCGGCTGCAGTCTGGATAAGAACCTGGTTTGGTTCTGATACGGCTGCTCTTCTTCAGCGCTTGGCCCGTAGTAGCCCTTCGAGCGGTGGTATAATATAGGCTGACTGGCCAGGATGATGCATTGGCTATCATAAGTCAAATAGCCCTGACCTGTAAAGGATCAATCGTGTGTAGTCTATTGCGGATAAGGAATCCAAGAATTGGGTGGTTATGGTATCCGCAATGATAATGGCCAACAGTAGTATATCCAGCCATATCTTGGATGCAATTTTGAGCATATCCATGACAATGTCCTCATTTCAAGAATCTGGCAATTGACCGATATTATTCCCCCCAACCAAAGGTATCGGTATAGATCACCAGATGTCCCGGTTCCTGATGGGGACTAGTCGAATTATCTGCCCAGGTAGAAATCTGCTCTTCCTATAAGTTTGGTACTAATATTTACAAACTACGTGGAAGAAGAATATCAACGATTGGGCAAAATGGTCCGCGAGATAAGCAAAATGATCATGATCTCCAACCCTACTAACACGAGATCGCTTTCTGCACGGGCAGAAAAGAAGCTTCCATGGAGAACTTGTAGCAGTAGGTTCTTGTCCGGGCCAACCCGCATCGTTATTGGGATCATTTTGACACCCCTGAGAAGGTCTTCCAGTCTCTGTTCATCAATTAGGCTGTGAACGATGCTGGATTAAGGAATACACCATCAAGCGCTGTCGGCGCGGAGAAAATGGTCCAGGCATATCTCGAGCGTACTCGTTCCAAGCCCGATATCAGCCTCTCGGAAACACCCGTTCAGCGTCTCCTATACAACGATGATAAGAATGTCGAAGGGGGTAATTATAGAAGCGGATACGCCGTGAAAACCGTCATCGCTACCGGAGCCTGGCCAAGCCGTCTCGTAAACCTAACCGGAGTCATGGAAGCCAACACTGTAACCATTGGATACACACAATAACCGACGCAGAGCATGAGAAGTACTGGGATATCGCCTGCCATACCAACCTCAACACGGGTTTGAACATCTCCGCCCCGCTACGAGAACTCGTAAAGTCCTGAAACGGTCGATGGGCTGCGAAATACGGTGGACATGCGCGATCCGGAGGACCCCACGCAGACCTACCGCACATCATATCCCATTACAGCCCTAGATGATCCTCATCACAGCATGCCGTGAGATAACTCCCACCTTAGCTGATCGACCGCTTGCCAAAACCAGGATCTGCTGATACATAGCACCTCGCCTATTATTGTCTTGGCCATCGAATGAAGAACATTGTCCCGCAGGGCTCGAACAAACAACCGCCAGCGACTCCCTGATCTACCCACAACCCCGATTCAAAACCCCCACCTCGCCACCCCTTCACGGCTGGAACCATCCTCTACTGGGCGAATTTCGTCATTCAATCCATAACCGGCACCTACTCGCACAGAAGTGATCATAGGAATCAAAGAAGGCTGATATCGGGCCGTACAGATTCATGGTTCAGGGCGAGGGGCACGGGAGATCGGTTCGGAGCAGTTCAAGGCACACTGTATCCCGTAGACGTCTATGATTCACCATAGGATCAGTCACCTGATGTGCATGCCCCGATGAGGAAGGTACGAGTGCCGCGAACCGGGAGTCGGGCTGGGTCAGGGACCAGACCAGATCAGATCCAGACTGATGACATTTGTAGCATGTCAGAGTGAGATAAGTCTAGACCTGCATGTCAACACGAATCATACTTTGAATACAGAGTATCATACCAACTCAACCGCAACACACAAAGAACCTATTCTGTAAATGGATCCAACACTATACACTACTGTACTTGTACATGGACAACACCCTGCATTGATCATGAACGACTCCGGAGTAACATGCTAGCAAGAGAAAAGCCCACGTGCTAACCCAAAGGGTAAAATCCGGAAACCGGACCCCCAACAAGGACACAAGTTCCGACGGACTACGGAGCAACTGCTGCCGAGGAAGTTTATGTAATCGGAATACGGATCATGCTTGTAATATTACATCCAGCTGGTCGGCACTTCGGGCCGTTTGACAGTTGTGGGACTGCATAGTACTTTACATGACTCCAGCGTACCTCTCTACGAGTACGAGTACAGCATAAAGATCACCATCGAACTTGTTCCTTATTCTCTGTGATATTGGAATGGTCAGCAATTCAATTGGATTCCGATCTGTGTAGTTCGCTAGGACTAACGATGTTCTTTGTGCTCTACATAATCACAAGGTCATGGATACGGAGATAAGAGGCGTTCTCCGTCATGCTGACTCCACCGTTCCTGGCCTCGGTTCGGCGGTCGGCCACTTATTGCCCCGACTCCAGGACAAAAAAAGTCTCCGTCAGAATGATTCGTGTTGCCGGAAACGGAAACGGTGTTATAGACCTAGAATAAAGTAATCTCTCCGATGACTGAGTATAGGTAATGTTATAACAGTGACATTTCAATAAAAAGGGGAACTATCGAAAAGAAAACCAGTTTCCAAGACAAGACAAGAAGACAAGACTGACGCCTAGAGTGTTCGAACCCGTTTTGAATCCAACTCCAGACACCGCACCAATAGGCAGACAAAATAACCCACTCAAACCCTGTACATTGAATCAAAGGCCCTCCCGGTAAATCAAAGCAGAAAAAAGGAGAGAAAGAAGAAATAATCATGTATAGTATACATGCGTCACGTCGTTATCAAAATAGTAGTAATAATATCACACCGGGAGGTGATACCTTTTTTTTTTTTTTTTAAATGGCGTTTCAAATCGATGTAATTTCTGTCGGGTTGGGATTCAAGAATTGATTGAAGTCTTCGTAATCATTCTTCGTATTATCCAGCCCGATGCAGTTAATCGGGATTTGGCGATTGAACATTGGTGAGGACATCGGGTCATCGAAGGACATATTCGTATAATCCGCAGACCCTAACAGGTCCATCTCATCGAAGGCGCCAAACCCATTATTGTTTGGCCATGGCTGAGGTCCTTGCAATGCAATGGGGTTGACCACACCCTGCATCGACATCTGGGCTGCATATGCGGGATTATTCGGTGCCATCGGCGACTGCATTTGCTGATGTTGCGGTTGCTGCTGAGGCTCTTGTTTAATCACAGGAGTAGGCTGTGCGGTGCGCGAAGATGACGGGCTGAAACTTGGCGGCGTGGGAGGCAGCTGCTGTTGGGGCGGTGCAGTAGAGGCAGCACCAAAGACATCGGAGGGGAAACGAGACGAGACCACGGGGGACTGAGCGGCACTCTCCGAGCTGGCGTCCGAGGAATCCTGGCGCTGCATGGCGTTGCGTCTCCACAGTTCTTGCTGCATGATTTCGGTGTTCTCCTCGAAGCGTTCGCCCTTGGTGTGGTCTAGAGCACCTAACCGGGTAAGTAGATCGTGGGTTAGCGGGTGGCCGTTGGCTTCGCATCGTAGTGGTTCTCCGGGCCAGCCTTCGCCTTCGTTGGAACGACGGTACATTTCTTGTAGGCCGAGGACGAGCCATGTTTGTTGTTGTTCAAGCATCTCAACGTATCTATCAATAACGTATGGTTAGCAAATCGAACCCTCCCAGTAAACTGCGCAAAGACAAGCTAGGTGCGCTCACCCCTTGGGGTACACTTTGTCATGGGCCTTCTTTCGCTCGCCAAAGACGCAGATGGCATTGTCTGCCCTGCATCGACCACACGGACTGCCGCCATCACACTGTAGGGGTCAGTGCATCAGAGACTGATGCTGTTGTAACTCTTGTTAATTCGAATTGCTTACCTTGGACTTTTTTAATCTACAGCGATCACATGCCTTGCAGACCCTCTTGCGAACATTGTCGGAATGTGAGTGGTCTGATGTTGGTGTTGAATGGCGGGCTGTCATTGTGTATAATTTATTATGTTGTTGTATTCCCTCTTTTTATCCTCTTGTCGATAGTAGTTGAGTGTATGGTAGAAGATCGGCAATCGGTGTGATAACGGTGATATCAAGGCGATGGATGAGTTATAGAGAGCATGGATGGTATCAGAGTAACAAGCAAATGATTAATGAATGACCCGTAGTCAAGATGAACAGTAGTAGTTATAGAGAGAAGAGAGAAAGCAAAGGAAGTGAGAGAAGTATACAAAGTAGTTCAGCCGGGGACTGCTCGTTTTAAAGAAACACACAGACACCTTGACACACAGCTGGAACTGGGGTTCTTATTTAATATAAATAAAATTTCCTGAATTTTCTTTATCCTTTGATCCTAATTAGTGATTAGATTATGATTATGGAATCCATTTTCTCTCCCTGGAAAGTTGCTAAACCTGCTACTAGGACTAGTAAACTGTCGGTCCACCCAGTACCGTACGGTAAGTAATGGTACCGTCGCATAACACGGAGTCTTTCGCTCGGGAAGTCGGACCTTGGATCGGATCTCGGCGGTCCCACGGATGGATTAGCAATGCACATTTCTGTCTTCTATGTTTTATATCCGTATAGCCGTATATCCATCCTGTTCTTTTCCTCGAAAAGCAACCGTTGCCCCATAGAGCACGGAGTACTGGTAAGCTTATATCAGGTTATCTCAACACTAAATACCCCTGTACATACTCTGGTCTAGCTTGACAAACTCATGAGATCAACACATCGCAGTCCAGACGTCATAAAACCAAGCCTTGGCTCAGTACTGTATTGGTAATACAATCCAATGGATACAGACGTCCCCGCTTATGCATAATTTGTGTGCACAAGTGGCTTATGCTCGGCGATCGCTCGGCAAACCGCTGCCGTTTTCCTTTCTTTGACCATATCCCTCGAGCGATTTGTTCAGGTATCAATATTTCCCTCTCTGGCTATACGGAGTACTCTCTTACCCAAGAACGATATATACGAAGAGACGACACAGTACTTTACTTTAGATGAGTTCATTGCATCTCACACCATGACAGCAGTCCATGACGTTACCACAGAGTTCACCATACACCAACCCATACAGAAAGATACAGAAACATACAGATAGACATATTATATTTGATCGAAAACAGATGCTGAACGATGAATTGACTTCACTCTTGCGCCAACTCTACCCTTACTCATTGGCCGATCCCCGCGGGGACTAGTCCTGCAATCCCGATCGATGATCCGAACGCCGTTCATAGCACGGAGATACTGCTTGAACCTGGTCTGTCAAAGTCAAAGTATGGCGTTGAACTCAATCAAGAATGAAACACAACAAAAAAGCTGCTGGTAACCCTGGGTGCATAGAGTTTTTTTTTTCATGCTGACACCACTGCTTATCTAGAGTCGTCGCGTCATGACAGTCGATCTGAGTGGGTTTTTTTGCAACATAAAAAGGCGGAACTTCCTTCCGGTGTTTATCTGCAATGCTGATCAGGTTATGACAGCTCGCTAAGGTTGTGTATATCAAGGAGATGACCGGTTGACTGACAACTCAAGCCATAATAATCGATGACCTGCCTATTGATAATGCTATGCTATTTCCGATATGCATGTCCGAGTACGCCATTGCGCCATTCATTGCATCTGCTGAATATCATAAAGCAAAAAAGGGTATATCAAACTGAATGAAGGAGAGGGGAAAATCAAAATCAACAACACAACATCCGGTTCCATACGCTCTTCGGTCTTGTCTTTTCTTTTTGCCTACCGAATCCCATAAATCTACTTTGGTCTTTGGTATTGTTGTTGTCCTTCTTTGGCGAGATGGATGTCAATTTTAACCCCCTTGCTGGGTTGGTCTTGGAGTAATGTTCTTGACGGGCTTCGACTACACGACGGACCAGGACTATATTATCGTCAGATGAAGATCAACATGCGGTCATGCAAGTATACTCACGAGCAAAAGTTTCCTCGATGTTGACCATCTCCCTAGCACTCGTCTCCATGAACCCACAGCCATGCTTTCGCGCATACTCCAACCCTGCTTTTGACCCAATAACTCGATTCTCTTTCAAGTCACACTTGTTACCCGCCAACATGATGATCGGGGGCGGCATCCCAACATCGACACCTCGAGCACTCGCACCCAATTCCTTCCGCAGACGATAGTTATCCTCTTCTCGCTGATCTGATTCCATATGGATCATTTCCATAAAGTAGTCCAATGCGCTCAAACTGAGTTCGTTTGTGATATCGTAGACGAGCAGGAAGGCGTCCGACTTGAGGTTGGATGCGGCCCATAACCCACGGTATTCCTCCTGGCCGGCGGTGTCGGTTATGCAGAGAAAGTAAGGGAGGCCATCGATAGTACGTGTTACGGAATATGAGTCTTCTGCACCTCACGTTAGGGATGAGCTCTGGTAAAGTAAACGAGGATTGAAATGGGTGGTTACCAATTGTAGGGTCGTACCTGATCTCGTCAGTTTGTTTTTGTAGTAAAGGGTTGTTGTTTCCAAAGCAACTCACTCATGCACCCACTGGCTGCGTACCAGCCGTAGAGTCATGGAAGATTTTCCTATCCGTCCTCGATTAGCACCCTTGGGCCTCTCTCCCGGTGTTTAATCAAAGGCATACCGCATCCACCATCCCCGCAAATGGTGATGGATATTTTCTCCGGAGCTTCAGCCATTGGTTGATTGTGGCCCGTTGTTTGAGATATTTAAGGAGGTGGGAGTAGCTATGCAACGCAAAAAAAATTGTAGAAAGGAAGTTGAAAATAGGTGTAGTATCAAAGTGAATGTCAGAACTCGGAGAAGAAATGGGGGAGAATTTGCAGCACGAGTAAGGGTAAGGACCGGTCCAGGCTTTTATAACGACAGAGAAAAGATTCAACTGCAAGGACTCTTATTTAAGCTTCAAATGTATAGTCGCAAGCTATCAAAAGAAAAGAACAAGAAAAAACCACCGCAAGGGATTCAAATCGAGGATCGGGAGAACGCGACAGCCCCCTGGATAACTACATACATGATAGTACTCCCGTAGTGTACATAGTAAGAAAGAGATATTTGGATCATCGCGTGTCTCTACTACTATGCTATGCTTCCTTTTTTCGCACTCTTTTTGTCCGTCGTTGTCCAGTGGGGGTTTTCTTTTCTTTTCTTTTCTTATTTTTTCCCCCTGGTTTCTGCTTCCCCCATTTGTTTCTAATTCAATCTCTTTTGCGAGATCCAACTTTTGGGGCTCAACGCGACGCGTGGTGATTGGCCGCGGGGACTCAGATCAGGTGATCTTCTAAAAAAGGACTCAGGGGACTCCAAGTCATACTAGTACTGGGTGCAGAGTATAGAGTACAGAATACCCCGTGCAGAATAGAGGATGATACTCTGAAGATCTCCGTGTATCTATATTGGCTTCATGTCTGAAAAGGCATAGCTAATCAACAAGTATACTCCAATCCAGCAGCAATGCGGCTCTGACATCACTGGTCTTCTCCGAATAACCTCAAAAGGAAATCCAAAATGACCTCCAATTCTTCTCTACACCCTCTCTCTATGGACTTCTTTTCACCCCGAGTCCAATCTATCCTATGCCCGTCAAGTGATACATCACAAATGAGCCCTTTACCTCCTCTTCGGCGGCCACTTTCATTGGCGGTGGCCTTTTAAATCTGCCGCCCGCCTTCAGAAAACCCTCCGGCACCACCAGGTTGATATCAGAATTTGCCTCGCGGATGACCTTGCATAGACCAGCCAGAGGTCCCAGAAATCACTTCGGGCAGATATTTGGGCACCGGATCGTTCAATAGTCTCATATCTAATCATATCTAAGGGGATCGGGATCGGCTTGTTGCTTGGCCCTTACCATTTGCCGCCGTCTGCTTGATTGGGTGCCCCTGGCCTGGCTTTGGACCCTGCTTGCCGCGTAAAAATAAAAGTCGTTGGTGCTGTCTACCGATGTTTTCGTGGCGTCCAAACACTTTTTTTTGTACATTGTCAAGCTATCCAGTCGCGCGCTATGAGCGGGTTCGATGAGTTCTATCACCTGCAGTATTACTCCTTGCCGGCCTCAAATCGAGATCACGATGATCCGCAACACGTTCAAGACCCAGACGGCGATCCCGTGGTAACGTCTTCTCTCATGGGCTATCCCCAATCAGGCGCATATGATTTTGGTCACTACCAGAATGTCTACGATCAGTCGCAAGAGCCCAGCGTGTTCCGGGGTGGCACTCCAAGTACGAGCACTAGCATTCCCACGGGCCCTTTGACACATATGAACCAGTTGCAGACGCAGAACCAGCAATCCTCGCATCACGTGGGCTATCCACAGGGATCGAATCTGGAAGGCCGTCTGTCAAACGTCAACATCTCCTATGATCCCTGGTCCGGCGCAGAGACCCCAATGCTCATGAACCCGCATGCGGGTGGTGCATTTTCTTACGATTTATCGACCTATCCAATGCCTCCTCAACTAACACCACAGCACATGGGTCTGAACCCTCAATCGACCTATTCCACCCTTCAGACACAGACACCAGCTCATAACACATACTGGGGCATGGACGACTATCACCCCCCACAACAGGACCAACCCGTATCACAGGGACAGTATCCGAGCCCTCAAGTATATTCTCAGTCATATGCCCCTCAGCGGACGTTGCAACCGAGGGCTATCCAACCAAAAAAGCAACCATTTCAGGGTGGGTATTCTGCTGCATACTGGAGCCGGACCTTGCTGATCTGTCAATGCCTATCAAAGACAATTTCCCGGCAAAAGTGAAATCCGACTCGCACATTGAAGCCTCGCCTTATACTAATATCTATTCAACAAGTGGCTTTGATATACTGGGTGTTTTGGTAGGGTTTGCCTTTGGGAGCGCGCTATAACCAGATACATTGCTAAGACCTCTAAGGCTCGCGTAATATCAAGACCAGACCCGAAAATCAATATTGGTGCCGTCGATTTATCCTGTGCGTTTGTGCTCTGCGACATAACCCAAGATGATCAACCAATCGTGTATATGTCAGAGGCCTTTGGACGGTTAACAGGATATTCCGAGGAGGAGATCGTTGGTGTGAACTGTCGCTTTCTTCAAAGTCCCGATGGTAAAGTAGAACCTGGGCTGCAACGAAAATTCGCCGACTCCGACACTGTTTACCGAATGCGAACAACCATCGAAGAACGAAACGAGATCCAAGTCAGTGTGATCAATTACAGGAAAGGCGGACAGCCATTCATTAATTTGGTTACGATGATTCCTATACGTTGGGACTCGAACGAATACCGGTTCTATGTGGGTTTCCAGGTCGATTTGGTGGAGAAGCCGGATGCTGTCACCAAGAAGAATCCAAGTACATTCCCTCCACTGAAAATTACAGAGTATTGAACTAATATGAATAGATGGAACCTACATGATCAATTACAAGCGAAATCAGTTACCTAATTACGTGGTGCCTCCGTCTGACGTCCGCCAGAGCCATCCCGATCTAGCGGTGCAATTTGGCCATGATCAAGTTTCTAGCATTCTACGTTCTGTCAGCGCTTCTCGGCCAGAATATAAGCACTACTTCGATCGAATCCTTGTTGAGAACGCAGATGACATCATCCACGTGTTATCTTACGATGGCGTATTCCTCTATCTCTCGCCGTCCTGTCAAAAGGTCCTGGAATATGAGTCTTTCGAGTTAGTTAATAAAACTTTGTCATCTGTCTGTCATCCCAGTGACATTGGCACCGTCACTAGGGATCTTCGGACTAGCACCACCACAGCTCTGGTAAGCGTGATATATCGAATTCGCAAGAAATACAGTGGCTATGTTTGGTTCGAGAGCCATGGCGCATGGCATGTGGAGCAAGGGCGAGGGCGGACATTCCTCGTGTTCATCGGGAGAGAGCGTCCAGTGTACCACCTCGGACAAGTTGCCAGGTTAGGAAGTGAGGCCCTTGGCGAGACAGATGTCTGGGCGAAGATATCTGCCTCGGGAATTATTCTTTACATCTCCACAAAAGTACGACCTGTTCTAGGCCGAACACAGGATGACCTAGTCGGGACGAGCTTCAAAGACTTGTTGGGTACGGAAAGCTACTCAGAGGTGCAACAGGCTCTGCAGAACTCGCGAAACGGTCAACGGACGATGTTTACCCATCAAGTCCGTCATAAGAAAGGCCATATGGTTCAGGCTCAGACGGTATTATTCCCTGGAGACACCAAAGAAGGCACGAAACCTTCATTTCTGGTCGCCCAAATGTGTTTTCCAAAATCGTCGCAGTCGTCTAGCGAGGAGCCAATGCCAACGGAAACGACAACGTCGATACCGGCCAGAGATCCAACGAAATCAGCAAGCACAGACCAACAGCAACCCCTCGTGAATGCCTCCAGTGGAAACCACCTCCCTCCAGACAGCCAAAAATTATCCTCCCCAGAACAAATCACAATCTTTCCCGAACTCATCCCAACCCGCGGCTCAAGCTGGCAATTTGAGCTCCGTGAGCTCGAAAAACGCAACCGTAGCCTTTCTGACGAACTTCAACGACTACTTACCCGAAGAAAGAAGCGCAAACGGAAGCAAACAGCGATGCCAGTGGGCAAGAGCTGCGCCATGTGTCAAACGAAGAACACGCCGGAGTGGAGGCGGGGCCCGAGCGGGAATCGGGATTTATGTAATAGTTGTGGGTTACGGTGGGCGAAGCAGGTGAGGAATGCGGCACAGATTGAGAGGTCGGGGTCTGCTTGATATGTCAGAGTTATGTGTTTGGAGTGACATGGTTATGCCATTTGTATAATTGGGACGTGGAGCGTTTGGGCGTTTTTGTACAGTATATATCAATGCATCAGCCTGTCGGCAATCGGGAATAGATCTGTTTGGCCCTTAGAAAGTGAGACGGGTATCCATTGTCTTTGTCCGAGATTCGAAAATATCTATCTTGTTTGTCCTCTGCGCTCCGGCAGTGACCAGGACTGTCATATTGAAGCCCCGAGCCAGGCTCTTCGTTTCCTGTTTCAATCTGTCAACTACCAACCGATCCGCTGATGTAAATATATATGTTATGTTTATATATCCCATTCGCCGAACCGCTTCGAGGAATCCACTCTGAAGTCACGAGTCGCACGGTCTTGTCAACGTATATGCTGAGCAAGCATTAAAGTACGATGCACGTCGCGTCGTTTATTATAACTCTCAGCATGTAGTTGATAAGGGCCACTCTACCGCGTCCCTAAGTAACTTGCACAGAATGAAGTGAGTCTACCTTACACAGTTCGGTAAAAGCTGTTTATCCACGTTGATTGGCAAATTACGAGGTTGGCTCCGTATTGCTTCCATTCAGCAAAGCATCGTCAACATTGTGTACCAAACAGCAGTCGCTGAACTTCAGAGAGCTTATAGGAGGTATTAAAATACCAGCGCAAGCCATGGGAGACGAAAAACATTGAGGTTTCAAAATTTGATCGAGTGATACACGGATGTATCAACCACCCTCTTGCTAAAGCGTGCTCAGACCCGCAATCCTAAGGCAGACTCTGACTTCGGTGGGATACCAAGAACTTATCCGCTATTGCCTCGTTCTGTCCGCCTCACTCTCATTCAAAAGGCTTGAATGGAACTCGGGGGCAATTTTGCGTGCTAAATTATCCTAAACGAGTTTAACCTCATACATTCACTTGTGTGTTGAACTATATCACTCAGCAGGCGATCAGGTTATGAACATGATAAACCTATTGAATTACAGAGCCACCAGTTATAATATCGAGAGATTGCATGCAGCTTTGGACCTATAACCCAGAGAATGAGCCTATCACGACCCCCTTATATGGAAAGCCAAGAGGCATCTTTTAAGGCTCCAACAAAAACTACCTGACCACGAAGGATTCATGAAGATGAAGCTCTTTACAACCAGCCTAGTGGGTGTTGGGAGTTTCATTTATGTTGGAAAATACACGACTGTCTATATTGACTGGTTCCGACCTTATGACGGGTTCCGGCCTTAAATGTTGAGTATAATGTCGACGACAGGGTAACGAACCATATAAACTACTCATTTAGTTGCTCGTATTTGCTCAAATGTATCACTTGATGTGTTTAAGGAAGAATCCAGGCATGCCGGCGATGCGAATAGTCGAGCGCCTGCACGTGCGACGCTTGATATTCTTCGAGCTTAAGGAATCCGAGGGGAGGAAGGTGGAAGCAGGCGTTAAGGATACGTATACTGGAGATATTGCAAAGAAAATTGTGCGCGAATTATGGGGGATTTTACATAAAGGATGAGTGGACAGCATGTGGTTCTCAATAGGTAATCCTTCCACATTACGTCCCGCGGACACCCCTAGTCCCATGAACCCCAAACTGCGAACATGCATGATTTTGCTGGAACACAATAATGGCAGACGAGCTCAACAATACCAATTTCCACAAATCCTGACTATAGTCATAAGCGGCCCGGGCTTTGAGATACACTTTTACCTGGAGAGATGTGAAGCATCAGGTCACCTCGAAGAGCAGTCTTCCGCTGCCAGACCATCAACGACCTGACCGCAAAGCCACTGCAGTCAAGTATCTGGAGAAGCTGGAGGACGAAACAGAGATCAGGCAGGTTATCATCTGAAAGATGAACAGGACGTCTCTGGGAGGCATGGAAGTAGAGAAAAACGAGCCCATATCGCAGCTCGGACGCGATCTTAACCAGATGAATCGATCGGGAACCGTGAATTATGAATGAACGACTACAGCAAAACAGTGGGTTCTGGCCCCTCGAAAGCGTGCTAAGCTAGCTGTTGTGCTGGTATATCCAAATGCTGGGTTGTTATCATCCCTATTAGGGCTATTGAATCGTTTACTCTCTCCCTGATTACTATATTTGTCACGATGTCCCAAGCCCCAAAGGATCCAACGCAGCCTAAAGCATTATCGACAAACTGTCAGCTTTGGAATACCTGTCAGGCTGCCTGGCAGCTCCTATCTAGTATTTTCAAGAGGAACCGTTGCTCAACCGGAATCAACTTCAATTTCAAAATTGATGAAATTATCAACCTGTGGCACATATCACATCTATTTGCCAAAAGGCAAAGGCAAATTCTATGACGATAGCAGCATTAGCGACTAGCCAGTAAATTTTTTACGCGCCTTCAATTTTTTGACTTTCCTCCAGCCATTTCTTCATAGTAGCTGCAACTAATGGCAAAGGAGCTCTCTAAACTAAGGCCGAAATAAAAGCGCCCTGGATCCAGTCATCCCGTATAGTAAAAAGTCTCTTTACCTATCTCTGATAACTGTATCTGGTGGAATCATGTTCTCCATCTTTAACAACTGCCATCTATCAGAATATGGACGGGCGCTCACCCAGAACCCACGGAGTCCCCCGACATGCAATATTGTTCTACCACGACTCGTGGGCCTACATCTCCAGGAGACCTGGTTCATGCTCGCTGTGAATTGCTCGCTGCCACTCAGGTAGTTGGCAGCCTTCGCAACAAAGTATCGTCTTATCTCATTCTCAATATGCAGGCCACGAACCACGGCTCTGACGACGCTAGACCATTTACCAAAGACGCAAGCAACTATTGAGACCTGATACCCTGATACATCGGATCAGACAGTAGTGGTGGGGACTGGAAGAATCCCGCTGGTCTCATTCGGAGCAAACTGAATATGGAAACATGTTATTTATGCAAGTGCAATGAGATCGCTCTTTAGCATTTAGATTCAATGTGAATGAGACGATATCTAGATATGCAACGAATCGATTCCCATCCCAGAAATAGAGTATGCTAACATCCTTCTTAGAGCTTGATATAAATAACATGGCTAAAGAAAAAGACCTATAGTCGAGCTAATCATATGCTGCCTTCTGGAAGTAGTTTGGCCACAGGCACGAATACCGAACAGAGCACATCTGTGCGCCAATTCATCAGGCTGGTTGACAGGGAAAGCCCCGACGTAACCCTGGCAAGCGCTTTTCATAACGCAGCAGGTCTATATGTACAGCTACACGAGTGCATTGCCACGTTGGACCAGACTTTTGCCTTCAGAACAATTGTCGGCGTGGGTGAGCGAGAATGGGGCTTGAAGGCGGAGGTCGTGGTTATACAGAAACCTGTGAGCGAGATGGGGTTTGGAAGAAAAGAGGTGATCCAGGTAGTCTTCTAGTATTTATTGAGAATGTAGTGGTCCATCAAGAGTTATGCAGAATTATTATCATTATGAATGCATCATGTAGGATTAAATGAAGATCAAAATAAAGAAGACAGAGTAGTAATACACGCAAGCAGCCAAAAGAAAGTAAGGAGAGATCTGGTTTATCAAACACCGGACGCTCTTTTCGAAGCACGCCGGGAACTAGCACCACCGTCGTCTTTCTTCTTGCGCGAACGGCTATTACCACCCTTTGGCCGGTAACCGGTGTCATCATCACGCTTGCGCTTATTCTTAGAAGTGCTGGCAGGAACGGTGTCAATAGACGCGCTGTCCTCATCGTCCTCTTCCTTACGGGCCTGCTGAGCCTGTTGGGCCTTCTTAGACCGCTGATTCGATGGCCGTAAAGCAGACTTCTCCGACACATTATCATCATCTCGAAAGATACCGGGCTGTTCCCGTCGCAGCCAGCTGTAGACAGAGACCGGGTTGCGTACAGCAACCTCACTATCTCGATCTGAAGGTGCTGGCTTCTTGGGGATGCGTTCGAGTTGTAAAGCGGCCGATCCATCGCCTAGCCGTGCGTCAATGCCCAGATAATACTCGTTCTCATAGTCTGGGTTGAAATATCCCAGAGACTCCGAGGTGTTCCCACTATTAGCAAGGTATTGTTCCTCTGCCTGCGACGAAGTGTGTGGCACCTTCAGCAAAGAAGTATATTGCTTTTCCGGGGCAAACGCGCGCCCTCGTTTCACGGCATCTTCCAAATCGCGATAATCACCCGGCATAATCCTACCAGCATCCAGGTCTGCTTTCGCGCTGCGTAAAGCCACTGTAGCTGATTCTGGATCATCGAACGCAGGGAACTCTCTCTCGGGTGTGGGTAGAGACGGGGTGTCATCGGGCGCATCCAGACCGAACCGCAGGCTAGGTGAAAGGTGAAGATTGTCGTTGAACTCCAACAAAACCTCGAGAAGTTGACTACCGCCCTGTTAGTTATTGCATACATAGCTATTCCGTTGCTGGTAAGACTTCTTACTCGTTCTGTGCCTGGATTCGCTTAGAAAGCTCTTCGATACGCATTTCCTCGCGGACGAGTTCCTCGCTTTCTTTGATCCCGAGTTCGAATTTGATCCTGAGCTTGGCGTACTTCTTCCTAAAATCACCTGTTAGTGTCTTCTATTGGAATGACAGGCGCTGGGAACCGTACTTGAAAGACCGGTAGGACTGTTTCGCAGGGGCTTCCGCTAAGCTCCCCGGTACAGGTTGCGACTCGTGTGTCCCGGACATGGCGATGGATTCTCGAGGTAGAATCGTAGAATTCCGGCCGTAGTAACTGTGGAAGAGTAGACGCAAAACGAATTCCTCTTTTTTTGACGATGGTGATGGTCAAGGAGACCAGCAAAGGAAATGGATGAATGGATTGTCGATCGGAGTTCATTTGCCAAGTCTGGAACCGGACTGCGCAGTGGGCCGTTTCTGCCCGCCGTAAAAAGTTTCATCGCCGGCCGACGATCGAGACAATCCCCTCTACAATTCTCTACTAATCTTCCATATATTTATTACGATCACAATCCAAAATGGCCAGCTTTGGAGAAGGAAACGAGAAAAAACGAAAGCTCTCCGGAGACGAGCTCGCGATTGACGTTTCCGCCCCGGAACCTCCCTCGAAGAAAGCACTGCGCAAAGCCAAAAAGCAGGGTATCGACCTTACGGCACAGGCTATTGAAGAACAGCAGAAGAAAGAACAGGCAGAGAAGGCCGCGAAGACACGATCTGAATATGGAGTTTGGATTGGAAATTTGGCTTTCTCGATCAGCAAAGATGACCTGCGCAAGTTCTTCACGAGCAATTGTTCTTTCGCAGACACCACAGTCACCCGCGTTCACATGCCCAAGGGTGCGGATAGGTTCAACAAAGCGCAGAACAAAGGTTTCGCCTACGTCGACTTCGCCCATCCCAATGCGCTGAAGGAGGCAATGGGCCTCAACGAACAAATGTTCATGGGGCGCCGCGTGTTAATCAAGAATGCGAAGAGTTTCGAGGGCAGACCGGAAAAGCCGCAAGAGGATGGACAGGGATCGAAGACGGCTGCAGCCAGTGGTCAGACTCCTTCGCGACGTATCTTCGTCGGCAATCTCGGATTTGATGTGACCAAGGAAACTCTGGAGGAACACTTTGGTCAATGCGGAACGCTGGCCCATCTACACATGGCCACGTTTCAGGACACCGGGAAATGCAAGGGTTATGCTTGGGTGGAGTTTGAGGATATTGCAGCTGCGGAAGCAGCGGTGAAGGGATATGTCATGGTCAACGAAGAGGACGAAGAAGAGTCAGACTCCGACTCCGACTCCGATGTCGAGAATCGAAACCGATCCAAACCCAAGAAACCCAAGCAGCGAAGGGTGTGGGTTAACCAGCTTATGGGTAGAAGGATGAGGATGGAGTTTGCTGAAGATCCGACGACACGTTATAAGAAACGCTTCGGAAAGGAGGGGGAAGGCAAGGCTGGGGGAGAACAGTCAGAAGCGGTTGAGGAGGATACGACCGGTGGCCAGTCAGCACCCGCGCGGCCGAAGAAGGTCAGGAAGCCAGAGTACTCTAGATACGACGAGGGAACTGTCCAGAAGCTCAGCGGTGCTATTGTCGAGGGCCAGGGTAAAAAAGTTACTTTTGATTAGCTATTCGACTCGAATGCTGCAAGAATTTCTGGATATAATCGGCATACTGCGCTTTAGACTGCTGTATGGTCGTTGAACTGAGAGGCTGTTGTCGGCTAACTAATGGCCATCTTACAGATACCCAAAAGGAAAGTTGTTTGTGTATATACGAGTAGGGTGTTCTCATGGAGTTATTCGCATTCAATCTGTCCATACTAGTCAATAGAGCTGGTTAGTCATCAGCATACGTAGTTAGCTTGGTTCGTTACGCCGATCCCCGTTGACACCGGCGCCGTGTTGACTGTATTGTGCGTGATAGACTCTATTGCAGGATAGGAATTGGCTCCGAGATACTAGAGATTCTCCCAACAAAGGTACGTTTCTTTCCTAAGAAATAGTATAAGTAGAAGTATTAAGGTCTGTATAGACTCTGGCGTCTATCAAAAGACAGTCTAGATCAGGGCGCTAAACCGGATCGGGCAGCTTGAGATGTCATGGCTGTGAAAACCATCACAAATCCATCCTCTCGTTACCTCTCCTCTCTCTTCCTCTTCTTACTCTTCTTACTCTTCCTAATCTCGCTTGCTTTACTTCTTCTTCTCCTTCTTATTCCACTTGCTTACTATTTTGGGTTTCTTACTTTCTCTCTCGTTCGCTTTTTGATCTCGTGTTTCGTCCAAAGTTCGTCTCTCCGCCTTACCTTAACCTAGTCCCTCGTCGCCATCGTTCCTTGATAGATACACCTATCTCACGGAGTTTTGTCAGAATATCAAAAATAATCCCTCTCTATCGCCATAAATAATCCTACGAACGAAAATACTCCGGTGATCTTTTCCAACCATTTTACCCCTCCAAATGGCTCCTCATCGACGCAACATCGGCGCCATCCGGCGAAGGAGAAGGGACGACGAAGGCGAAGAGGAAGGCTCCGTTGATGGTGGAATAGATGATGACTCGCTGAGTGAAGGCTCGGACGTGAGTCACCAGGATGATGATGCCGACGCTGAGGCTAGTGACGGGAGCGATGACGAGGCATCTACGGCTACTCCGCAGGGAGATCAAGTCAACGATATCCAAGTCAACGGTTCAGGCACAAAATCGGGCCAGCGCTCAGGTCGTCGAAATGCTACATCTCCGGGGAAGCAAGGGAATTACCCGACGGTATCGGACACAGAGGCGATGTTGAACGGGCTACAGCTTTCCGGAGACTCTAGCCAGGTTGCGGAGGTCCATTTCGATCATATGAAAGAGCAGCCAGGTCAGCAGGAGGGTGGGACATCATCCGGGCCACCAACTGAGCCCAAGCGGGAGACATTTGCAGAGAAGAAGCGTCGTGAGAACGAGCGATATGTCAAAGAACGTGACAAGAACCCGGCCTTTGTGCCTACGCGGGGTAGCTTCTTCCTTCACGATAAGCGGTCCACGGAGCCGGGGACGAACGGCAGCAGGCCGCCCAACAAGTCCAAGTCGAGGCCGTACGGTCTCATTGTAGACGGTAACGTACAAAAGTATGAATTACCAAACATCAGGATTATTAGACGGTCATGGACGTATCCGCTAACTCCATATAGAAGCCAAACCAAATCAGACGCCAGTGAAGGGCCTTGGACACATGATCTTCACGATATAGTTGCGGGAGACGATCCACCTGCCTCCAATCTTGCCTCCACTACACCAAACACAACCTCTAGTCCTGCCAACTACCCCGTTCCTACTGCTCCTCGATCCTTGCCTCCGAACAGGTCGTTCTCTAGTACTGTCCTAATTGGAAATGTGCCTGTTGTGGTGTTCCTCCCTGGGATGACCCGACCAACCCAAGCTCATCCCGTTCCAAAGAAGCAACATACACGTCTGCCTCAACATCGCCCACCGCTCAGGCGAGACAAGCCTGTCCGGATTTCTCTTCCTGGTCAAAATCCCCGATATATCTTCCCATCGACTGAAAGGTCTTTCATCTTCATCCCACGAGCGTTGCGGCCCAACCAACAAGCTTTCCGCGGTAGAGGTCGGGGTGGTTTCTTTGGTGGACGCCGTTCAAGTATCTACGCCAACTCAGCCTACAGCCCGAGTGTTGCTCTGAGCCGGAGGTCTTCATTGGGAAGGGCACCCGAGGGATACCACTCGCCAGCCGCCTCGGTACTATCGAGAGCGACTATGATCACTACAGATAACGGCAAGCCTGTTGTCCGTCTACCACCACCCCGCCCCCCAGGAGGCTTTCCGCCCGCTACCTCTGGCCCCGGCGCCATTCCCCCCACTGTTCCGCTTTCTATGCCTCCACAGCCTCAGCATCACATTTACCGCGAGAGTCATTCGGACCCTATTCCCATGCACCAACCTCGACCTCAAAAGACTGTCTCTGTAGCTGACATTGAAACTCCCGAGACCTATACCTTCAATCCTCCACAACCGCAGCAGGAACAGCCGTTCCACCATCAGGTTCCAATGCCTGTCAACGGTGTTGCGTATCCGCCCGATGCTCCTCCACCCACCCACACACCTTTCTCGCATATTCCCGAACGGGCCATCCATGCCCAACCGTTCCAGCCATACGACTACTCCCAACCGCAACCATTCTACCCTCCAGGTTATGGCCCGCAAGGCGTATACTATCCCGTCCCAGGGGCCGAATACCCACCGTATAGTACTGCTATGGGACCTGGAGCGCCTGCCGCACCATACCCGCCGCCTGGTCAACAGGTGCCGTATATGATGTCCGCGCCACTCTCATCGACGACCGAGCAGCCGACGTCGCAAACACAAACCGTCGCCCACGAAGCTGATGGCATGGTATACTATTACGATGCATCACAGATGTACCCCAACCAGAACCCGAATCCTAACCCATACGCTGTGTCTGCACCTCCTGGACCCGGAGGAGTCGTGGGAATGGGTGGCATGATGACACCCCCGGGCACTGGATATTATTACCCTCAACCGCCGGTTTACTACCCTTCGCAGTGACGAGGGGAACTGATCATATTCTTCGTTTTATTTCCCTTTCCTGTTCTTTACTATCCGTCTGCTTGTTGCCTATCTTTTCCTTGAACAACAAAAAACCACGACATTTTATACGTTCATTTTTATGTTGGTGTTACCTCTGCCTCTAACGGTCAGTTTCATGCTATCCTTGTTATATTAAGACCCGGTGCATTTTTTTTTTTTCTTTTTCTTTTTTTTTCCTCTTGACTTTTCTAGCGTTTCAAGCACTTTTGTCTTCTTTCTATTGTCTGTTTCTGGGAATAGGAATGCTTTGATTTCAAGTCTGATTATATCTTCTGTGTACACCCGTCTCTGAGCGTGCTGTCGTATCTGCAACTTTTTATTTTATTTTATTTTATTTTATTTTATTTTTTTTTTTTGGAACAATCGAACACGTTGCATAATTTCCTTGGTCGTATTTGTTGTTTTGTGATGTTGGGTTGTTATACGTACTCTTGTGGTACGTCTGTCGGGCCCTCGCACAGTGTTGACATGTATAGACCGGGTTACAGGGGATTTGATCTAGATGGAAATCCTTGGAAAGGCCATGAAAACGAGTGGAAAACTAGGGGGAAATGGAAAGATGACTGAGTGAAACTAGACCCATGTAGTGTAAGTACTAAATATGTAGAAAACAGCCACATCACTTTCCGTTCTCTGATGGTCTTTCAGCTGTTAGGAATGAATGACGGCATGTATGGCCTTCACCGCCCCCGGATGCAGCTCCGGAGCCAGAGGAAGCAGCTGACCTCCTCTCCAGGACTCTGCCTCTTAACCATCTTCTGTTTGCTCTCTTTCTTTCTTTCTTTTCTCTTTCCATCTTTCCATTCTTTCCTTTCTTCATTCTTCATCGTCCTTCTCCCATCTTTCCATCCTCAACACTTTCTATTATTTTTCTTTTGGGCATATATCTCCCCTTCGCATCTCGTTATCGCCGGCTACGTCACTCAGCTGAGTAGATCTATCTACTGCTGCTACCGCCAGTTCGGCGATATTGCGAGCAATTAGTGTGATGATAGTGATTAGTGACCCTTCAACATCCCTACGATTGAGTGATTATCATTACTACGGTCGCGACCATGCCTGTTCCTGCCCCATCAGCAGCCTCTGTTGGCCATGATACTTTAATCACCGTCAAGGTGCACTACGATGGCACTACCCGCCGTTTGAAGATGCCGTTCAAGGACATGAAGGCCGAGGTCTTTCCCCAGAAGGTAAAATCTCATTCATTTTTCTTTTCCCCTTCCACCAGAGCTCCGACCGGGGAAAGCTTGATTACGGGCGTTTTCACATCTTTCTGAATCTGGAACCCCGTCGTCATATACTTATCCCGTGATCATCATGACCACACCCCCCCCCGGGAATCCCGACCACAATACAATACGTTTCTTTTTGAAATAGTAAATTCTGATGATGGATTTGTATCAGCTCCTTCAACTCCTCAATGTCCCGTCGGGCGCTGATGTCATTATCGAGCGATACTCCGATAGCGCAGCATCCTTTGTCCAGCTTGACAGTGAGAATGCAGCCGTCTACAAGCAACTGAGTCGTGCCGCTAGAGCAAAGCTCAGGTTGGTCATCGGTGTCACGACGATTAACAACAATCCCCTGCCGTCTCCCGTGTCACAGGAGAGTTCTGATAGCTCTACGGAGCAGGAGAGCCCAGCAAGGAATGACTACCTGGACACGGTCCTGAGTCATCCATTGCCGGAAGTTCCAAGCGAAGAGAGCCCCAATGCTACTCCGACGGGCGACGATACTGCTAAGAGCACTAGCAACCTGCCGGTGGAGTTGTCAACTACAGATACTGTTGCTGCTCCGCAACCACGATACCGGGAGTTTGAAAACAACAACGATTCTCCAGCTGTTGCACATCAATCGTCCGCAGGATCGTTTTGCATCGATTGCAACAACTGTGGTCAAACCGTTCCTAATGAACACTACCACTGCAGCATCTGCGACGACGGGGACTACGACTTGTGCTTGCAGTGTGTCGCCTCGGGCATCTCTTGCCCAGCCGAAGATCATTGGTTGATCAAGCGTTCTGTCAAGGGGGGAACCGTGACCAATAGTATCACTGAGAAGATCGCTCCTCAGAACAGCAAGCCTATGGAGGAAGTGAAACCCTTTGAGGTCGCTCCCGTGGTCGCTCCCGAGTCCATTGCTGAGCGGTCGTCTTCGGTGACACTTCTGCCTGTCCCGGATGCTTCCACCCCTGCAATTGCACCTGTTGCTACACCCGCGCCCCCTCCGGTTCCTGCCTCTGTGCAATGTGATGAGCGCATCTGCAATGCTTGTCTCAAAGGTATGTTTTCAATCCTGTGGATCCCTTCTGGATGTAGTTGGTTGATTCTAACACCCGTCAGAATACGAAGAGACCAAGATGGTCACCTGCGTTGACTGCAAGGACTATGACCTTTGCGTCAACTGTCTTCTTGAAAATGCCCATGGGCATCACCCTGGACATAGTTTCTCTCTTGTCCAGGACCGTCAGTTTACATTGAGGAGCTCGGTAATGTCTCGCTGTCGCCCTGGGCGTAACCAATATCATGCAGCGGTATGCGATGGCTGCGATAAGGTTAGTTGTTCCTGTAAAAGACAAGTGTATGCTCTTGAGTACAGAGCTAACATACTACAGCAAATCACGGGTGTACGCCACAAGTGCTTGGGCTGTCCCGACTGGGATTACTGCTCGGATTGCGCTCCGACTGCATTTCTCACCCATCCCGGCCATCGATTTGCTCCGATCTATGGCGCCCTCTCTGAGCCCCTTCTTTCTGTAGAAGTACACTCCGGCATTTTCTGCGATGGCCCTCTTTGCAAAAAGCAGGTTTCCACTTGCATCGTTGGGCCTCGGTACAAGTGTACTGTGTGCCATGACACAGACTTCTGCGCTAAATGCGAGGCCCTACCAACCAATACACACAACCACACTCATCCCCTGATCAAATTCAAGACGCCTGTTCGCCATGTGAGTGTTAGCACTGTTGATGAAGACATTCTGAACGGCCAGGGCAGCATTCTCGGTGACCGTATCGTTCAGAAGTCTGTCTCTACGCAAGCCAACGCCCCGTCCCAACATGAGATTATCCCCACAGAGGAATCCGAGGAGAAGGCAGAGTTGGGTGTTGTCAAAGAAGCTCCAGCTCCCGTAAGGGAACAGGTCACGACTCCTACAATCGACGCCACTTCTGGCTACCAGGCCTTTTTTATTAATGATGTTGTTGCCGATGGCACGGTCATGGCCCCCAACAAGACCTTCCGACAGACGTGGAAGCTCTACAACCCTGGTCCTCTTGCATGGCCCGCGGGTACTGATGTGCGTTTTGTTGGTGGAGACTCTATGATTAATGTGGATACGCTGCACCCCTCCAGCCTACGTTCAGTCGCGTCTGCCATGGAGAGCAACAAGCTCACTGCTCCGCTGGAACCCAGGCAGACCGCTGACTTTACGATGCTTCTCCGGAGCCCCAGCCGGGAAGGATCTGCCATGTCGTACTGGCGTCTGAAGCTGCCTAACGGTACGCCGTTTGGTCATCGCCTGTGGTGTGACATTCGGGTTCAAGCCGGCGCCTCTGAGCCAGAGTCGGAGCCGAAGCCTGAAGAAGCCTTGCTGGATAATGAGAAACAGTCCGAGGAGCCCACGGTCAAGGAGGAGTGCACGACTGAAGAAACTGAGCAGACAGAATCTCGGATGATCTTCCCTACTTTGGACAAAGAGTCGCCCAGTATCCACGAGGAGACGGCTGCTCCTCGTGCTGTGCCATCAATTGCCCCGTCAACTGCCCCGTCGGAGTCGAACCAGACCAATGAACTGGACTATCTCACCGTCACCGACACCATGAGCATGAATGACGATGACGATGTTGATGGCTTCCTGACAGATGAGGAGTACGATGTGTTGGATGCCAGCGACCAGGAATACCTTGAAGCCAAGCAGTCGAAGGAATCCTACGTTGCGGCCGTTTTATCTTTCTTTCTTTCTTTCTTTTTTTTTTTTTTTTTTTTTTTTTCTTTTTTGGCTTAAGCAACAGCGGGAATATCTAACGGGAATTTGCAATGGGTAAGGTTACGGTGTAATTTGACGATGGACAATTAAAATGACTCCTATTTTGTTTGATGTCTTGTATGTTTTTGGAATAGTTTACTTTCAACGAAGTGCCTTTTTTTTTTCCGCTATGGCTTCTGGTACTATTTTGTGCTATTCCCGAATACTCTCCACCCTCGGTTACTAACATCCCCGGAGACTCGTTATCTAAATATATAAGTGTGGGGAAACTGAGCTGAGCTTGGGCTGAAAAAAATAATAATAATGCAGCTGAGCTGAGGCTGGAGCGATGCCTCGGTCCCTCCTGCTCTTTCCCCCCACCCCCCCTCTTCCGTTTTCCTCACTTCTAACCCACACAGAATAATCATCCCATCTCTCTTTTTCTGCGCACAACATCTCAATTCATATAGTCGTGGAGTAGAAGATCCCACTGGTCAATACCACCATGGGGAGCTTCCTGAACATCACTATCCTGGCTGTCCTGGCCGCCATGTTCGCAGGACCGGTATACCGCCAGGTGACTTTGCTGGGAGTTCTCAGGAAGCCCATTGAGAACAACCAGTACATCGAGGGCCAGAATCTGATCAAGATCGAGGATACAATACAATGCGAGGATCTGCATTACCATGCGCCGAGCAACAAGCTGTTTACAGCCTGCGAGGATTCCGTGCTTCCGCGTTTTGAATGGTTTCCGCCCATGAAGGCGTTTAAGAAGCCGTCTCTCGCGACGGGCTCGATTCATGTCATTGATCCGAGGGTAAGTTGTGTGTTCCAGAGGTAGTTTGATGCTCGATGGCGCTAACTGTTCTAGACCATGAAGTCAACGCGACTCACGTTTGAAGATGGCTTCTCCGGTCCGTTCATCACGCATGGAATTGACGTTTTGGAGGACCCAGAGCGACCCGACGCCGTGTACATTTTTGCCGTGAACCATGCACCTCACCCCGCATACCGTCCTGGTCGATCGGACAAAGAATGGGATTGGGACGGCCCCAAGGCTCGCTCGCAGATTGAGCTCTTCCACCATGTTTTGGATACCACGGCCGTGACGCACGTTCGGTCCATCCGCCACCCGCTAATCAAGACACCCAATGACATCTACGCCGAGAGTCCGTACTCCTTTTTTGTTACCAATGATCATGGTTATCGGGATGGCGTGCGTCGTGCTATCGAGGATATTGTCCCGTTGGCTAAATGGTCCAGTACTATTCATGTGCGGTTAGATGAGCTGCAGGCAGTGGATGCCGAAGCGGCCATTGATGCGTCGATTGCGCTGACAGGACTCTTCAATAACAACGGGTTCGGCCACGGCAAGGCTGCGGATGATATGCTGCTCACCAGCGCTGCAGGGGGGATGTTGTATTTAGCTCAGCCGGTTCGGGATCAGGATGGAGATACCATTTCGGTGAAGGAAGAAATTCCGTTGGACAGCGACATCGACAATCCCAGCTACTTTACTGATGTATATCGGACTTCAGACGAGGATGACGCCAGTGGCTTCGTACTCGCTGGGCTGAGACGACCCATTGATATGGTCATGCATCAGAGTGATCCGACTGCCAAGGACGGTGTGATGGTATGGTACATGCGGCCCAACACGACTGCCACCAGGAATAGTGAGGGAGAGGGCGGATATCAGAAGAACGATGATGAAAAAAGCAGCAACAACGGAAGGTACGAAACCCGTCTGCTCTTCGAAGACGATGGCACCCATATCCGGACCGCTGCCACAGCTGTTCTGGTGCCGATTCCACTGCAGCCAGAACAGAGTAAGAAGGCGTGGTTATTTGTGACGGGATTTTATTCGGAGAGCATGATTGCGATCAAGGTTGACTTGTAGTCGGGCTCTACTCTATAACGTATTGATAGCATGATGTATGATAGAATGATATTATTATGATGCGCTGGTATGTGGTATCTTGTAAACAAAACTGCAATCCGTAAAGTCATTTCATCCTTCGCAAAGCCTTGACAACATCCTCCGTCCCCATAATCTCTGCAAACTCTCCCTCCAAACTGGCAATTGAGACATTATGCACAGTGTCCGCATTAACACCACCCTTGGCCCAAGCCGCCGTAGCATCCGCGACGACAATAATCCTCCCCGGATCCGCAAGCCCCAGATTCGCCGCGACACGCACAGTCGTCGAGACACAGTGATCAGTCGTCAGTCCAGCGAAGAGTAATTGGCGGAAACCACGCTGCCGGAGGTACGCCTCTAACTCAGGACCAATAGGCTTGGAGTTGAGCGGTTTCCAAACGACCATTTCCCCAGTCCCCGTTCCTCCGCCGTCATCACTATTGTTTTTATCTTTTGATAACGGCCGCGCAAAGTCCAGAGGTCGAATTAGCTTCATGGGATGTTGCGGATGCAGTGGACTTGCTGGGTTATCCGAGGTATGGAAGATATGTATAACCTCGAGATTGTTCTCATTATCGTTTTTACTATTGCTTTCATCTTTGTCCTTCGAGGACAGCGGCAGTATCGATGGCGACTGCGAAGGCGACAGGCCTGCCTCACGGGCAACTCGAAACGCAGCAAGGAGTGAGGTCAGGTTAACTTCGAAGAGGGGATTCGAGCGCGAAGATGCCGGTCCGGAGGGGTGTGCGAAGGCGGCTTGGTTGTCGAGGAGGATAAGGGCTGTTGGGAGGGAGGGAGAGAGGGCTGGAGGTGGAGTGTTCCGGGAGGAGGGTTTTAGGAAGTCGAACATGTTGTTCGCTATACGGAGTACTCCGTATATGGACGTAATTTGTAAATGAGTGGAGGACTCTTACTCCGCAAATTTTATTGTTCATGATATTATTGTTGTTGCCTGAGTGCCTGGCGTTATGTATGCCTGGGTGCCTGGGGATCAGACACCTCTTCATGTCCCGTTCGGGCAATCTGACAACACCCCAGTTACAACCTCGCCTGTGACGATGCTACACTCAATTCGAGCCCAGTGGGCAATTCGCCCATTACCGAAAATAACATCGACAACATTGAGACCCCTCAATTCCTCGACACGAGCCTACTCCTCCCCATCCTCAAAAACACACACTCGCCCATCCTCCTCCGCACAACCCGACTCCCCAGCAACCGTCCCCTCAACTTCCTCTACATCCACCACCTCCCCTGACGATATCAACCCGCCACCAAGTACGCGTCCGGCAGAAATCAATGCACCAGACTCGCTACCCGACGATGCCGCGCCGATCGATACAGTAAAGCGCTATGTCGCACTGGGACGGGCATACCTCTCTTTCTACAAGACGGGATTGAAGAACGTATATCACAACTATCGCACTTCTCTCCCAATGAGAAAGGGATTGGGATTGCCCGTATATCTTCCGGTCTCACCGCCACCGAAGTCGAAAACGATTGCATTCAAGAACGCAGTTGAGAAGACTGGGCTTAGTCGTTCGAACTTCCAACTTATTCGACGCGCCGCATACGATGTTCGACGGATGATACCATTTACGCTTATGTTGATTGTCTGTGGGGAATTTACCCCGGTTATCGTTCTTGCGCTGGGATCAGCTGTTGTCCCATATACCTGCCGCGTCCCGAAACAACTCACCAAAGACCGTACACAAAAAGCATCACGGAAACGCGCGGCGCTGGTGGCGCATTACGTCCAGTCAACCGGCTCTGTCTCATATACCCCAGATACAGGGAAGGAGTTGGACCTCCTAGCGCAATACATCAGCCTGGAGTGGATCGACTCTGCATCTCCAGAAGAAGTGCTGCGCGCATGTGCAGTATTCGGTCTTGTAAAGACACATACTCGTCCGTCTACACTTGTATCGCTGATATACCGCGCGCGACTGAGGCGGTTTGCAGAGTATCTAGCTGTTGATGATGGATTGATTATGCATGGGGGCGGTGTTAGTGCGATGGAGGGAGTTGAGGTTCGGATTGCGGTTGAGGAGAGGGGTGGTGTTGAGATAGTTATGCGGGAGACTGGGGAAGATGAGAGCGAGGAATGGGAGGGAGAGAGGGAGCAGAGGAGGTGGTTGGAAGGGTGGCTGGAGAGGAGGGCATAGATCTCTTTTCATGGGCGTTTGATGTAGGGGTGGGAAAAGTTGTATTATTTGATAGAATGATCTTTAGAAGTTGATACGATATACGCTCTAGCTTGCAATAGAAAGTCCAAATATAAAAGGCTTGAATGCCTTCTTTACTTGGTTATTCACCGTCACGAGCACTGTAACGTGCTTGTCAAGCGGGTCAGTATGCTCGCCATATCCTCATATCTTCATTGCAGCGATGTATATTTAAACGAAGTAATCAAGCTCTGGCTTCTATAATCACAGTATGGCTGTAATTGAAGATTGTCCGGAACAATTTGATTTTCCTTTTTTGACTTGGTCCACTAAGTGTTATCGTTCGCCTGATTTCAGCACACATTGACATAGATTGAGAATATCACTTAGTTTGTCAGCGCCCTATCTCATGTTGTATATCTGAGACTCGAGTGACCTAATTAACTCGATTTGGAGTTTTTGCCATACAGAGCTCAATGATGGGCTTGTATATGATTCACATCATCCGGTTAGCGGTGTTAGCGTGACCTTGGTTTCTTCTGTGTAGCTTATAGACTTTTATCCTCTCATAACTCACTATAGCGAAAATTGCATGACGCATACGAGTTAATAGTGTTGTCGTACATTCTATAGCAACGTTGTTTTCGATCAATAACAGACAGCCATGTGTTTCGACAATGGCAGGCGTGATAAAAAACTGAAATGTGATCGCCAGGATCAGACTAGAGTAACACCTCGGGCATATATAGACAGGTTCAAAAACAGGTTTTCGCAGTGAAGTAGCTCCTAGGCTAAATCATGATGTAGGCGTATCTTAACTGTTGAGTTGGATTTGTCTGACCATCAGAACTGTTTGCCGTTTAGGGTTAGTTGAATCTTCCAACCAGTATGGCGAAACCATGCGGTCGTTGGTTCTACTCTTCAGAGAATAGGAATTATTTCGAACGGATTTTGTTAAGTGGAATGTGTAGTGCGCTTGTCACGGCTTCTGGGGATCAATCAATGATGCATACGCATCTGCTATTGCTTGTATCGGGTATCTCGGAGGCTCTATCCAAGTATTTCTAAGTGTTTCTAAGGAATCATTTCGATGCAGTAGAATCGCTCGGTTCTTGAGTGTCTTATTCTCGAGTCTTCCCGACAAAGTATTAGGTTATACGTTGGACATTGGATATCAACCTATGGAGAAAAGGCATGCCGCGGGTCCCCACTATCTTTTGGTGTGTATCGAAGCCATCGCCCTAACATTACTCAAATGAGATAGACATGCTGTATGTGATGTGTATTATCATGGTAATTCAAAGACCACCTAAGCCCATATGGCAGTTAGAATATCAGAGATTGCTTCTCAACTTTGAAATTTGGTGTCCCTGTGATGTTCTCCCTCTTCGTGGAAATTAAGGTCTCCAACTATCATGTCATTTGGCAAAGTTTATTTGGTATAAATATATACGGCTACTTGAAGCGTGGTGTGATTATGCATGCACTCTTCTTATCCATTTTCATTATGAAGATTGAATTTTACGAGTTACAGTTGCGCTTTAATTTCTATTAGGCTTAGTCACTTAAGGAAGCTCACATATTCCTGTCTTCACTATGCTATTGTTGCTAGTTAACAGAAAAAGTCCTTGGCTTAAATGTGCTCATGGTTCCATGTGCTGGTTTCGATGCAAAAACCATGAAGGGTCAACGAGAGAGCCATCAGAATCGCAGCCCAAAAACACAATACCATGGTGGATAAAGTGAGATAGTGTTCTTGAACTTAATTTATGGGTTTATTTTTTGAATGAAAGAATACATCTCGTTCAATGTCTGATGCGGGTGCATGGGCTTGATTCAGAGCAAGCCATTACCAGATGACCATACCTGTCATTTTTGTATTTCATCCTGTTCTTCAAAAGCTAAATATTATTTTGTCGCTCGAAAAATGCTCTCATCAGATGCATGAGTGTTGAACTGGTCTCAATATTCGACCTGGGGTTATGGTGGCCAGCGGCACTTCGAGCGATGGTGCAGATATCATGGTTGTTTCATGATTTAGCACCAAGCCTTGATCCAGAATGTTTATTGCCCATCGTGTTTTTTGCATCAGTGGGCATAGCGGATGGCTTCTGTGCTGGAGGTATGATGTGATAAAAAACAATTCATGGCAGTTTTTGAGGTCCTAATCCCAGCCCTTTGGCCCAATTTTCTGGATTCTCATACAGTCCTGGTTACATGTATTGAATTAGTGTCAATATTTCGAAGGGCACGGTGCATTCGTGATTTTCAATGATAATGGTCCACGTCTGTGGACTCGCTTCCCTCCTCATGTTAGGTATATAATTAGTCGCCACTATCTAGATCTCATTTATACCTATGTCGCTCATGACATTTGGTTTGTTCGGAGTTCCAAACATGTGGTCTTCGACCGCTCATTTGCAGGTATACCCCATACGAAGGTGGGAATATCAATCGCCTTTAGACGATTTTGTACATTCTCGTGCCAGCCAAGATCGTCGTTCACCTTCTTATTGTTTTCGTATGTTGTGCCATGGTGATTACTGTGGGTTAAGGTATGCTCGACGTCCAAGTTGAGGCACGGCAGCGCTTCCAGAACCAGACGCGACAGTAACTCCTGCCGCTCCGTAAAGAATGGGTAAACGCCTTTACCATGATCAAACAGACCCTATATGCCCCTGCCTTATACATTCCGGTTAGAAGAAATATGGCATATTTTTAGGGTCCGTCACAACACTAGCATACATTCCATTCGCATAATGAGAGCCACTGTCTTCGTTTTCCGCTTGCTGGCGATGGTCGGTATTTCTTTGGTCTTTAATGAAGGAACAGTAGTAAAATCCTAATCATATAATTCTTTTTATACTAGCAGTTGTTATTATCGATGGATTTCTTCTTATTCACTGGGTCTTGTCGTTTCAATAGCTTACTGCATTGTACTAGAGGAGCTTCAGCCCTCTGCAGCTTCGATCCGTCAACAAGGGGCATGCTTATTACTACCACGTAGAAGGTTCCCAATAAATAAAAAAAATAAATAAATAAAGAAGAATGCATCGGGTATAATAGCACGAAGTTGATAGAGGGTGTTGTAGAAAGATGAAAAATGTACGACCGTGAATAGGGCTGTCTGACAAGTTTGCTTTGTTTGCATTGATCTACACTGTTTGCATCAAATGTCAAGTCTTCATCCGCCATGGACAAGCACCATCAACACCATCTTCCCGAATCTTGAGCTAGAATTCTTATTATATACGAAGAATTGATTTCATTCACGGTACCTCATAATAAGTCCTATAGAAAATGCCCATCACCATCCATCCACCAGTGGTGGAAGACGTCGACACCCCCCACGCCGATTATGATTCCATGTCTATCGACTCGGACGGAGGAGTCGAACTCGAAGATTCACGACCGAACAAGCGACCATTAATAGGAGGGACCAAGGTTGGCGCAGGGATTGTTACACCGGGAGAAGTCGTGACGGATGATCCTCAGTGGATGAGGTTGGTTTACTTGTCGCGCAAAACACCCATTATGTGCGTCTGCTAACATTCTGCGCTCTACAGAGGCCATGGTACCTATACTAACCCCTTGTCTACATCGATCATCGCAACCGTCGCAGGAAATGTCCAGAAAACGAACAAACTGCTATCCGTGACGCCCCTCCGCGCGCGGTATACCCCGGAAATCGGTGACTTAGTGGTCGGTCGTATTGTGGAAGTGCAATCGCGACGGTGGAAAGTGGATGTTGCTGCGCCCCTTTTGGCAAATCTCCCGTTGTCCGCGATTAATCTCCCAGGTGGTATCCTGCGTCGACGGACGAGCGCCGATGAGTTGCAGATCCGGACATATTTCAGTGAAGGAGATTTGGTTGTCGCGGAAGTGCAGACTGTGCATCAGGATGGCTCCGCATCATTACATACTCGGTCGCTGAAGTACGGTAAGCTACGGAATGGATTTTTTTTGGCCGTGACGGGGACTGGTGGTAGCGGCAATTCGAACTCGACCGTGAAGGGAGGAAACGGCACAGGGAATACGTCTGGTGGAACAGTGGTTCGTTCTCGAAGACAAGTGTGGACGATCGAAAGCGCAAATGGAGGAGGCCAGGTTGATGTTATTCTCGGAGTAAATGGTTACATTTGGATATCGAAGCATGCCGAGGGTACCGATGCTGCGTCTTCAGCGACTGAGAACGTCTCCATCACGCGCATGGAAGAGATGGTATCGAGCTCGATTTACTCGAGCCAGAACGACGATATTGCGCCACAAACCCGACGCGAGATTGCGCGATTGGCACAATGTATTCGAGTCCTAGTCCAAGGCGGGGTCCCGGTCGACGAGGAAACAGTAATGGCAGCATATGACGCGAGTCTGAATGTAGACTTGGAGATGGGAGACGACGAAGATGAAGACGAAGGGTCACAGGAAGGAAGGGAATATCTGGAAGGGCGCAAAGCTCGAAGCATCCTGGAGATGGCCACCAGCCGGCAATAAAAGGTTTTTTTAAGAGATATTAGATACCCATCGGGAATTGATGCATCTACACCATGTGATAGTTCGTACCCAACGATTCCTATCGTATTATTATTCCCTGGTAAGAATGCCTTCCAGTAGAAATGGAGTATGTAATCACGTGAGTGGCCAATTGGAGTATATCAAATGCCGGTTAATAATAATTATTGGCATTTCAACAACCAACTCTTTTCGCCTGAATTCGCTTCGTTTCGAGTGATTCTTGAACTCTTGAAAGCGCCAACACATATATTTTCGAACCTGACTGCTGAATCCTCAGACACGACTTCTACTCTGGTCATCTGCTGGGTTGTTGACGTCTACTATCAGGTGCATTGGAGCCTATCTCTAACTGCTGCCTCTTGAAAGGGTATATTTTGCCCGTCTGTCATGCTTTTCTTGCTCTCTCTCTCTTCTCTTCTACAAATCCCTCCTGTTGGTGCACCTCGCTTTGTGATACCACTGTATCTAGAGCGAACTCGGTTTTAGCGCACCAATAACCGGAACTACATCTATTACTTTCCCCCTTCTATATATATATCACAGTTCACACACTGCACGAGCCAAGATGCGTACAAAACAACATCTCTCTGCTGCTCCTGAGCATACCAAGAAGATGTCGCGCAAAGCCGCGGCCAACGAGTATTCCGCAGGCTCAAAAGCAACCAGCCGAGTAGCTTCTCCTAATGGTTCTTCTCGCCCTTCTTCTCGCAATCCGAGTCGAATTCCCTCTGAGAACGAGGATACAGACCTTGACAGGTGAGTCATTCTTTTTTCTTTCTTCTGTTGCCTCCGGTGGTGGTGACGTCATTACAAAAATGTTCGAAGCCTGCATGTGCCTGAGTGCCTTGGCGTCTTGGCACTAAGAGTCTCAAGTCTTGGACCTTGTTGCCTTACTCCCTCATAATCGGATCATATAGCTAACAATACTCACAGCCTCCTTGACTTCACCGACGATGAGGTCAACAACGAATTCTGGGAACACGAATTCTCAGACGTCATCACGAACATTGTGGACCGCAAGCGGAGCAGTGTCCAGGGCCGTGAAGAAGCCTACATTGCCTTTGGTCGACTGTCTAAGTTCCACTACGTGCACGATGAGTTATATGGTCGCGTCGGCGAACTTACCGCTGCTTTTTGCAAGAGCATCAAGCAGGAGTCCAGTGAGCGTGAAACGACACTGGCTCTCCGAGCCCTTGAGCTCCTTGCACTTAGCGCCAACGACAACACGGTCTACGAGAACGTAGAGCCGGTTCTTACTCGCACTATTCGTGATTCATCATCTAACCTTATCAAGTCGTCCGCCATTCGCTGTCTAGGCTCATGTGCAGTCTTTGCAGGTGCCGGCGATGATGGCATGTTGGACCAGATGAACTTTTTCCTCGACATTGTCGCTTCTTACGGAGAATCGATCGGTGCCAGTCATGATACGGACTGCACCGAAGCTGCTCTCTCAGAATGGGGCCACTTGGCCACCCACATCTGGGACCTCTCTGCAGAAAGTGAGGAAGCGATCGAAATCTTCGCCGAGCAGTTGGGTGGTAACGACACCGGTGTGCAGATTGCTGCTGGCGAGAACATCGCCCTTCTCTACGAAAAGAGCTTCAGTCCCCGAGCCAACTTTGGTGAGGACTCGGAGGACTCCGAAGATGATGAGGCCGAAGAGGAAGAGGAAAACGATGAGGATGAAGCCGAGGAAGCCCTGCTCAACTATGAAGGGCCCCGGCTCGTTCAAAGATACGAACCGTACCACGACACCCCAGAGATCCTCAATCTCCTGAAGTCTCTGGCCACGGCACACTCCAAGAAGATCAGCAAGAAAGACAAGAAGTCTCTGCACATGAATTTCATCTCGATCTACACATCTGTGGAGGACGCCCGCCGTGGGCCAATGTACAACACAGCCATCAACTACAACACCGATCGTCACTTCGGAAGCAAAACCAGAGTGAAGATTGGCCGTGATGGCGTCGTGGTCATTGACCGGTGGTGGAAATGGATTCGTCTCAACAAGCTCCGCCGTCTGCTCCTGGGTGGCTTCTTCGTCCACTTTAACGAGGGCAACGAAACTGTCCTGGCCAACCTGCCTCTTGCTGTTATTCGGCCCGATTCCGATACCAGGACTGGCCAGTGGAAGACGGACAAGGGCAGGAAGCCCCGGGATACCCGTCGTTTTGCCATACACCATGACGAGGACGCGGAGTAAGTCGGAATCCACTTATGGCATGGGTAATCCGCGGCTACGGCCTAGGGATTCGTCGGATCGAAAGACAATCGGCCTGTGGTGGATTCAAGGCTACCCATTCCGTCAGAGGCAATCGGCCTATTGCGAGGATACTATTTTGGATTATACGACTACCCAAGTTGAACTTGGGGATTTCAAGTTTGTTTTGTCTTTACTTGTCTTGTATCACATCACAAGACGGAGTTGGGGAAACCAAAATTGTTTTTGGATTTCTTGATTCGTTTGTTCGTTTGGAAGAAAAAAGTTTGGGTTCGATTATATGCTCGAGAGGCCACGGCCCCGTTACGGGGGAAAACCCTATTGGTCCTCTGGCGGCGTGAACCTTCCTCGTTTCTCCTTGAAGGGTTTTGGAGGTTTAATGGGAACGTCTCGATGCTTTCAGATAGTTTAGATAGTTAGAAGATAATTTAGTTTAGTGTGTGCATGTGTTTGTGTGTGGCGGTTAATATATTGTTTAATCCCATCTCTCTTTCTTGTACTGAGTAACTCGGGGTGACGCCGGAAAGGCCACAGAACGTCGTGCCTTTTAGGGTACATTCTCGTGGCATTTCCGTCCTGGCATCGCCGCTTTAAAGCAGCTACTGGTAAATTTCCTAAACAGGTAGAGGGCAAATACACTCAACCGGCAAGCAACGTTGACACCTGATTTATCTATAGTTTCATATTGGAACTTGATAGTGAGGATTCAGATGATGATGATGAGGACCAGCTGCCTCCTGAACACTATTTGGCCCAAGCGGAGAGCGCTGCACTGAGCTTGGGCCTATTAAATATGATATATCATCCGGGAAAAGATATGCCCATATCCGGTGGATCACACCGAGGAACTTATAAACGTGCGGCCAATAAAACATTAACATATGAAGGATGGAAACTCCAATGATATACTTCATAACACCGGAGTTCAAGAATCCGTTCAATGTGGTACGCTTTCAATGGGTCCCAAAGCCCAAGATATGGCAGCAAATTGCCGAAGCCCTCACAAAGTAGCTTGTTTCGTTGAAGCCTATGGAAGTCCTTTAGCTGACCATCGGATTTGAATCTTGCTCACCACTTCTGTTGCTGAGCGACATTTTGTGGAGACTGATAGCTTCGCAAAATTCCGCGAATTTCATCATCTTTAAGAATTTTTCGAATTGGAGAATTCCTCGCAAAGTTGGGCCAGTGAATCAGGAGATATATCTGAAAACATCGTTAGGGTTGCCTCTTGATTTGAATATACACTTACTGGATGAATATAGCTCAGACGACAGTTTAGAAGCGTTCTTCAGGCTTCCGGATGCACAAGACGACATTCCCATCGACCTGGCAATCCTTGCCAATCACTAGCCTTGGGAGGACGGCAACCTCCAGTAGCCTGTCCCATAAGCCGACAGCCTCATCAATTCAGAGACGACTTGTTCATATTCTGACCCTCCACCCGTTCTTAAAAGCCCCCCTAACTATTATCGAGATTCCAGCGAAAGGGCTGGTGGTCAGAATGATAATACTCAGACAAATGACCACTCTCAAATCTATGATCAGCAACAATTGCACCCTTCCCAACATAATGCTGACCCCAACTTGTCCTGCCCCAATGGTGCCCATGGGAACCATCACGTCGGTGCACAGTTTGAAAGTCCTAAGCAAAAAACGCAACAATCAGATAGGCGAGCTTGCAAATGGCTTCAAACTCACTTGGTGTTGTCATCCAGGAAGAATTCTTTCACCACCCTTCATTCTCACTGTGTATGCTCCACTCGATGATCGTTTGCAATTCCTTTCTTGGTTATTTGAAGGTGCTCTACCACGTTGCATGCCTAGCTCTTCACTGACAGCATGTGAAGAGAGAGGTGCGCTGGCAACTAGTCACTCAAGTACCCTGCATGAGATCAAACAAAATCAGCGTGACCGCAGGAAGGCCCAAGGAGACTCGATAAAAAATATGCCGTGGTCCACAGAAGAGGCAGACCTCTAGCTGAAGCTGAGAAAGGATGAGAGTCGGTCTTGGTCAGAGGTTGCAAGGTTATCCTCAGAGCGCTATCCAGGGAGGACTTTAGGTGCGACACAGGTACACTGGAGTAAGACCCTCAACAAGAAAGCAGATTAACGCTTTGTGGGAAATATATATACTATATTGGCATTCTAATGGCTGCCACTCTCCGCCCTAAGTCGGCCTTCACAAACACAGCCCGTGAATGTGTAGATGCAGATGCAGATGTCATTTGTCTGAGTCGATGTTCACAATTGTAGTTCAAATCCGGCCTATTATCCCAGAGGGTCTAATTGTCACGGAGTACGGGCATTCACCAACAACGCAAGATGTTTGTATACTTTGGCCTTCTCATAATAATATAAGACGCCGTCCTCAGCATGAGGTTTGTGTTTCTTCTGTCTCGCCGCTGTGGCCCAGCCGGGTGCATTTGGCTTCAAGCTGTTGAAATCTTCAAAAACCTTGTCCTCTGGCTTGCACTCTTGCCTGAGCTGTTGTCTCTTTGCTCTCCACTCTCTTGCCTTTTTGATATCCCCATCTAGCTCCTCCACGTACTTTCCATGGGGAATGGTCGAGAAAAAAAAAATCCCGTTTTGATCATCATACATGGCAGCGATGAGATTGGTTTTGAAATATCCTAATGTCCCGGAGAAATATCCATATCCCGCAAGAGCGACTTCCTTCACGGCATTGATAATTTCCTGGGTGTCTGCCTTGTTTCTGTATTCAGGGAACCGGCCCCAGGCAGTCTGTTTGTCCGATGGATATAATAATACACGCGCTTTACTTTAGAAGTTCGCGGCTTTGAGACCGAGTACTTAAGTATCTTCTGTTACACCCTTCGTTGGTGCACTGAGCACCAACTGGGTCAAGGCCGCCAGCCCTAAAAAGATCGATAGGAGAAGTCTGAAGGGATGATGCAGCATGGCTACAACGATATAGTCTGATTGAATATGAAATATGGACGAGATTTAGTAGGAAATGGTAATAAGATTGAATTGTTATAGTTATGTGAAAATGAATCGAGGGTATCATGAGAAACCAGGCCTATTTATGTTCTCAATGGCAATCCCATTTTGTTCCTCTCGTCCGCCTCGCAGCCATGCCAGGCTAATTACAGCATCCAAAAACAAATCTGATGGTGAGCTACATTCCTGGGGGCTATGGTAGGCGAGCCCGGGGTCAACCTTGCAAGTGTCAGACAGTCAGCCTTACCAGTGCCGCCCCCACAGGCCATAAGTTCCGGGATCTCTCGGATCGTAACTCAAAAGGGAAATCGGGAGTCGATTAATCCGGACTAAACGAGGTCTATATGGAGAGAAGTAGGCGAAGGTAGAGATGTATTGTCTATCGAACGTAGGTGCGTATACGTAGCTGATTGAGTGCTTAATCTACAATATGTGCGCACACGTCGACTATAAGAATCTCCTGGCCTCGCTGCTTGGGCCAACTATCTATCCGATTAATCCTTATCAATCTTCACCGGACGAGGGGGTTTAATATTCAACACATAGGATAAACATAGACTTTGGTATAGCCAATCTTCTTGACCTTCTTTTGTTTCTCCTCTTATTGAGTACAAGGTACACAGGATGGCGATGCATAAAATGTCGCACACAATCATTTCAGCCAATGAAACAATATCGAAACTCCCAACTGAAATCCTCTTTCATATCTTTTCATTCCTCCCGATGACCTCTGATCAAGGGATTGGTGATTTTGATGCACAATGGCGGCACCTGACGATCACGTGTTTCATGTGACATGCAGGAAGTATACTAATATACAAGACAGATGTTATACCATTAGCCTGGTATAGGTATACCAGTATACCATGGGGACATCATACCAGGAGAAGGAGATGATATATAAGGACGCTCATTCATATACTTAGTTTAGTTCTTCGCAATCAATCTAGTTAATCAAGCATTGGTTACCTTCTAGTTTCTGACTCGTCCGCACTTAACCAACAACCCAGTATACGTACTCAGTTGGCCTTGTTTCTCTATTTGTTACCTTTACTGTTCCTACCTGTTGATTATCTTACGGAGCCTGGAGGGGGTGATATACCCATTGACACATACAACTTAGCGAGCTGGACCTGGAGGGCATTGAGCATATGATCACTTGGAAGACGCTTAGGGTAAGTGTCCTGTCTCGACATACAACTAACTAGAACCCTAGGTACAATACGAGAGAAACCAGGTTGTGACATAGGGATAGGACTGTTGGCATGGGTGGACAACGCGAAACCGGGCACGAGCGATGCAAATGTGCGAATGAGCGAAGAAGGATTAATATTCACTGATTTGCCAATGAAAGTGGACCGATGTAATGAAACCAATTGGTTAGGCGTTTCTGTACACATACATACTCCTGTAGACATACCCAGGAGTACTTGATCACTATATGAAAGGCAACTCAATGACATCAGATCTTATCACTATCTAATCTTATCTACATCACATGTCCATAATGCAAAAAAAAGTATATGTGAGTCTCATACCTACAAAATACACAAATCATGTACCAGTTGTACACAGTAGATCAACTGAAAACCGGCACAACTCCATTCCACTCCCCCTTCCCTCTCTCCTCCCAGTACCCATCTTTCCCATTTTTCAACCTCCACACCACCTCTCCATCACTAGCAACCTGCGTGAACCACCTCGGCGCCCAGTTCTCTCCCGTAGCTTCCATCTCACGTCTGCGTGCACGTTGACCCTCTTCGAGATTGACCTTGACGTCCTCTGCTTTATCGAGCTCATTGTCTTCAAGGGCACGCTGGTCAGGACGGAGACGCGAGTCTGTGGGTGGGAGGGTATCTTTTTCAATATTTGTGAATTCATTGAGGGCTGCGGCAAAGGAGGTCATGCCGTAGTGTTTGGGCGCGTTGGGGACGAGTTGTCCCGCTGACCAGATTGTGCCGGTACCGGAGGAGTTCTTTGTCAGTGTTAGGGACTGCGTCCATGTTCCTGAGAGACCGATGGGTGTTTCGGTGCCGCTCGGGTCGAGGATCTTGGTTGATACTTCTTCGCTGCGGCCTGAAAAGACGCCGCCTGCTTTAAAGGTGGATATGGCCTTGTGGCCGGATGTTTCGTTGAGAACGGACATCTCACCGACTGGTTCGACGTATTTCTCTCCTGCGATGATGTTGCGCAGGAAAGATGTAGCCGAGGACCAGCTGTAATGTTCGCCTGTGGCGTGGAGGGCGAGGCGGACCTTGCCTTCTGTGACTATTTCGGCGGATTTACCCCAGAATTTCTGCGTTGGCATGGGGGATTGGGTGAGGGACCAATCCTTACCGTCGGCGTGGTAGGCTAGTTGGACGGGGCGGTGGGAGACCTTTTCGGCGATGAAGCGGAAGCCTAGGTCTTCGCGGATGAGTTCATAGGTTTCGCCGAGCATGGGGTTAAAGGGTTTGCGGATGGCGCGTTCTTTGACGCGGTTGCTGGAGAGCGGGGCTAGGGCGAAGGCGGTTACGTAGGCGAGGCGTTCCACGGGGTCTGAGACGCTGGTTGCTTTGTCTAGGAGGGTTGAGTATTCGAGGACTTCGGCTGCACGTTGGAGCAGGGAGAGGGGTTCGTTTGCGGATACAGGCATGGAGATCTGCGATAGATCCTTACCCACATTTTTGCGGAGGAAACCGATCAAACTGGGTGGCATGACCTTTGGCGCGGGGATGTTGTCACGACGAGACACCTTGTCGAGCGGCAGGGGAGCAAGGGACTTGGGCTTCGCAGGAAAGAGGGAAGAAAGTCTGTTTCGTTCCTCATCGTTAGATGGCTCAGGCGTCTCCTCTTCCTCGCTGTCAGAGGGTGCATCGTCTGCCACGACCTCCTCTTCGGCTTGTTGAGCGGCAGCTGCAGCAGTATTGTCCACCTCTTCGTCATCACTGTCGCCGTGCATGGTGAGAAGAGGCGAGTCGTTGCCATCGCCAGCTTCTGCATCGAAGAACTCCTGCGATACATCGGACTCCATGCTACGTCTGGGCGCTGCTGATGTGGGAGTTCGACGTTGTTCGCTTTGCGTGATCAACGACGAAAACTCACTTAGGACACTATCCATGTCGCGCAAAAGACTCATCAAGTTGTCATGGACGTCCTCCAAAGGTTCCGGATGGCTGACAACGCTGCTTGGCTTTCGTTCACCTGTAAGAGACTTGTCAGCTACTGATCCCACTATTAGTTCTGAGCGTGAAGAATACATACGCCTAACACTTGGATTCATGCTACCACCACTAGTCTTCCGCTTCCAGAACGGACGATTTTGCGCACCAAAGTCGCCGTTATTCGCCTCCTGGCTTGGACTAGGACTGGGCGAACGACCACGCGGCCGTTCCGAAGGGACCGGAGCAAGTGTAGACGCAGTGCTCTGATATTTCGGATCCGTATCTTTGGCGAGCTTGCGCACTGTGTCGCGCGACGCAGACATGCGGCCTACCAGTGTCTCGACCTGTAACCATTCCCGATCTTCTGCAGGGTTACTGGCGGGCGGGGCGGCGCTCTGGGATGGCACCCTAAGTAGTACTTCACCCTGCGGGTGCTTGTCCTCCTCCGCTGGTGTTTTATGCGAAGCCTTTTCCAAGGCACGTTTCCACTCGACAAATTCCTGGTCGTTGCTTGCACGGAGATGCCAGATCTCCGCACCGGAATCGACCGAAATCTCGCGCGTCTTCTCGTTGCACGCGACTGCCGCTAAGTGTAGAGGAATCGAGCCTCGAAGCGTAGCAGAGTTGGGGTCGTGGTAGTATGACAACGTCGAAGAAGTAAAGTCTAGCGCGAAGAACCGTCGAGCCCATCCCTGATGGCGCTTTCGCCGACGCTTATGCAGTAGACCCCTGTGGACCGTAGAAGGAGCAGCCGCCTCTCCATTCTGCGCCGTAGGAGGCCTAGCATTACTATTCCCTCGTCTCCTTGACATCGGCCTCAACGACTCCGCCGACGCACCATCTTGAAACGGCTGCCCGTTAGCATGGCTCGCCGGCGGAGCAAGACCAGACTTGGGCGGCACAGCGGTCGGGTACGTCAACAGCACCAACGTCACAGTTTTGGACAACTGTTTAGAAAATGTATTATCAAATACGAGAGCGTAATTCCCGCCCTCATTCTGCGTGACATCGTGAGTCCCCTGCGCGATCTTATCGGCCTCACACTTCCCGACCCATTTGATCTGCTTCAGCCCAATTCCCGTAAGTTTTTCGACAACAGACAGGTTATTGTTACTGTGTCGTCCACCAGTCACAGCATTCGACGGCAAATTCTCACTCGAATCGGTGCTATGCGAGTCGGAGCCCGGTAAGGCGGAATGGCCGGGATGCTTGAAGATGCCGAAATTCAGGGATTTCTTATGCGGTTGGATACTCCAGGAGAGGGTATGATTGGATTTGACGTTTACCCAGCGGACGAGATATGACTGCACACCAATAAGATCCCTGTCAGCTTCTGGGACTTTGACACTTTGACACTTGAGCCGCAATCAATGACAGCTGCCCCTTACTTACCTTGCTATGAACTTCTAATGTTTCCATGCCCGCCATGGCTGCGGAGTGGACGAGATAGTCCGGGTCTCAGGTTTGAAACCGTTGACAGATACTATGGTTCCGTGTTGAGAGGAGGTGTAGCGCAGGATGGCTGGGGCTTGTTTGGTGGGGGTTCTTTAAATCCGTTGGCTGGCTAGAAGTACTGCTGCAGCCATTTACTGGAAAACGACAGTGGCGGATAAACGAGTGAGAGACGTTATATATGCAATGAAGAATAAATAGGAGAAATCAAAAGAAAGCGAAAGGGAGAATGTGAAAAAAGGAATGGGATGAGAAGAAGTAAAGAATAGAATAATAAGGATGCGGGCGGACAGGGCTGAACGAATCCCGAGGCCGGCGTTCACATGACTGAGGCACTATACGGACTAGTGCCTGCTACTATGTGGCTATAAAGGGCTTATACAAGGCGCATTTTCCATAGTAGTAGAGTACGAGTGTGGCTATACATGCAAATGCTCTGTCCATTGCTAAACTCAACAAAAAAAAAAAAAAAAAAAACAGGAATTTATAGAAGATGAAGATTGAATCCAGGATATTACAGTACCAACTCCCATTACCCATGCACCTCCATTGGTATATCATAGAGATGTAAGGTTTAACGCCTCGTTCCAGCCTGCATGTTGGTAAATAACAGCTTGAACCCATTGCACAACGCCCGCATGTCCGGATACGGGTTTCTTTGCAATTCATAACCCTGGGGGATCACTTTAACCGGCCAGCTGTGTAGCCGAGCTTTCTCACCGGCCTTGAAGCACAGGTAGAAGTACCCCGGATGCTTCGGATCAATGCAGAACGCATATGCCGATCGCCGAGGGTTCGCTTTGGTGTACGTTTCCAGCCAGGTATCTAATCACCGTTAGTAAAGTTTATCCCAATTAGGAAATCGTAGCGAAATAAACATACCAGTCTCCGTCTTGCTGCCCTCTTGGAACTTCTCGTTGGATATCATCTCGTCCACCTTCTTCGACATCGCCTTGACATGGTTGAAGATCAGGTCGTCCAGATCACTGTATGTGTACCGACCCCCCACCTTCAATGTCCGACCGACAGAGAACTCGTTCTCCTTGTCCAATTCCAGCACGTCAATGTGCTGGTAGACACCATCCGAAACTTTCCAAGTTACTGCCAGGTGGTCCGGTCCCTTGGACGACGGCCGGATTACCACATCGCCCCGGCTCTGCGACCCCAGGTACTCCACCGCCTGGGTAGAGTTGAACGGCCGGAACATCGGGTGCTTAATAACGCGAACCGCTCGGCCACCATCCTGGGTCTTCTCTTCTAAGGATTCCCGGTCCTTGTGTTCCTGCGAGTGATCCCATTCGCCGTTGATTCGGTCGTTCGGCTTGCCCGACGGTCGGCTGGTTTGCTCTTCGCGCAATGAGACATTACACGTGAAATGCTTCCGGTTCAGGAACAGGATCTTGGCTGGCACCGTCTGGTGCATCGAGTAAAGCGCCCGCACAGGAATGTCATAGCGGTCCGTCATCTCCGATTCAGGCACCAGAGCATCAATGCCCGAGTCGAGTTTGCCGTCGATGTGGTCGTCCGTGATCCGCTTGATGGAGATTGGTACCACCATGCCCTCGTACAACGTATCGCCCGTTTCACCTGTGAACATGGTGAAGATCTCATCCGTCTCCAAGAACACATACGGCTTCCGCAATTCCTCGTAAGGTTGCTGCAATTCGGCGCGAATGGTCTCCAAGGTTGCCCGCTTCCGCTGATTCAGGTTCCGCTCCAGCTGCTCGGCGTATTCTTCCAGGATCAGATCGTTCACACGATCTTGTGCTTCCTCACGGAACAATTTCCGCACAATGGCTCCTGGTCCGTTCTCGTCCGTCTCCGCCTTGATGTCCTCTTCGTCCAACTCCAGGGCATCAGCTGCCATCTTGCGAGCAATGTCGTAGTCTTCTGGGTGCACACGGGTGTTGTCCAGAGGATCCGCATCAGGGTCCGCGTTTTCATAGTCAATATACAAGAAGCTGGCACAGTTATTCCACACCTTGATACCCATGGCGGGATACTGTGCGTTGACACCCAGAAGTTCCACACGGTTGTTCACCAAGCCCCCGTTCATGTTCACAATCTTGAGAAGGTGGGCCGCTTTGCGAGGACCAAGACCACAGACGTAGGGAAGCAGGTTGGCCGTCGCCGTATCGGAAACTGCTTCGTTTAGGTCGACACCAACCAGGTTTACCATGTCCACTAGCGCAGTCTCCAGTTGCTTCGTCAGCAACTCCTGAGCGACCAGCTGCTGGCCAGGCTTGAACTGAATCGAAACGACATCCCGGCCCAGCGATGCATACTCCTTAAGCGGACTCTGGAGGTACTTGGCGAGGGCAACGCAATAATGCGTCAATGGAGCAAATCCAGGATGGTCCCTTTTAGCTCGCTCGCTGTGCTGATACAACCGTGCAACCTCGTCATTGACAACCACCACTTCCAGGCGGTCGCTGACTTCCTCGTCGCGGTCGTCGGTGTATGCGGCCCCGCGCAGATCCTTCTGGTCAATAACCTCTGCCAGCAGTTTGTACAGCTTGCGCGCCTCCGGAGACATTCCGGAAACTGCAATGACGTCGGGTCGCCGTCGATCCACCACATCCACAAAACCCTTCACGTCCTTGCCATCCGGGATAGCACGATCCCGGTCACCGATCGATAGATCCGTGAATTTACCATTCTCCAACACTCGCCCGTCCTCTTCAATGTAGGCCCAATGGATAGGCTCCCGACCGACAATGCCGGATCCCGTCGAAAGAGCCAACACGCGAGGCACTGTTCCCAGAACCATACCCTTGGGCTTGTAAGGAGCTTGATCCAAGCGCTGGGAGAACGCTTCCCGGCATTCCTTGGCCACGTGGTTTTCGCATTCTTGCCGGATATTTTCCTTGACACTGCGATTGATCAAGCGCTCCAGCTTGCCCAAGGCCATGTCCAAAACATCCCGACGTGCTCGGTTCCAGGCATCGGCGATCTCACTGTAATTATCCGACTCGATATCCGGGTACAGCCGTTGCCGGAAGTGTTCAAAGTTCTCGAAACGCACCTTGACTTCCACCAGGCCTTCCTCTTCGGCCTTGAGCATGCGGAGATAGAGCTCTGGTCGACGAGCAATATCGATAAGTTGCTGGTTCCGTAGATACTTGAACTCGTAGTAGGGATGGTGTTCGTCGATTCTCCGCAGACCCTTTTCAGTCCGGAAGCAGTCGACTGCGCCGTTCATGTAGTAGGCTTGACGGATTACCTTGCGCACCTTGGGGCTCAGCGCCAGCTCCTCGGCGAACATGGCTTTGGCAGCCTTGACTACGTGAGAGGAGTTGGAAAAGTCGCTGTCCAGAAGCCCGTCCGCCAATTCATCTGGCTGCACAGCGGGGTCCTCGGTATATTGACGACGGCCTTGCTTCATAGCGTTTTGTGCAAAAGCATCCGCTGTAATACCAAAGGCGCGCACAAACTCGTAGGCTCTGCTGTTGCGTATACGCTCGAAGAATGAATTGCCCGAGGCTTTACGGCGGTGCACATCGCCATTGGCGTCACCGTTCGCCAAAGTCATGTCGCGTAGCTGTGTTGCATACTGGAAGTGGATGTGGTCCTGGATATCTTGCAGCTCCTCCATGGTGACAGCGACAGGGAGCATCTCCTCGATCACAGGATCATTCACGTCGAACAGGCTCTGTAGGTTGTCATACGCTTTTTGGATGGTGCTCCGCTTGTCTACCAGCGCCCTGAACTTGAGGTCATAATCAAAAATGTCCCAGAGATCTGTCATGTTGAGCAGCTTTTCAGCCTGGATCTTGTATTGTCCGTCCCCATCCATTGCTCCGTCTGTGGGCACTTTGGCTGCATGGATCATGTAATCCTTCCGGTGCTGAAAGATAAACGGGACCTCCCAGTCGTCTGTAACGAGAAGCTCCAGCACTTTAGCCACGGAACGCTGGAACGGCTCATGCAAATCGGGCTCAATGCGTTTCTTGAGCAGCATGAGGTTCGATATCCAGCCTGCCTCCTCCCGGAACTGGTCATCTGTCAAGACAATGTGTGTATAAGGTTTGCGCGAGAGCTGATGGCGCTCCGGTTCATCAGCCAGACGAATATGATTGTCATCCTCGGTCAACATCTTCTCGGCCAGCTGCGACGGCTCGAAGACATCTTTCAGGTCCAGATGCCTCTCTTCGTGCTCCTCCTGCTCATCTTCCTGGTCCTCCAAATCCAGGGCAAAAGCATACTCGTTGCCGTCACCGAACGCAGCACGCATGTCTTCCAGCGCGTTCTCGTCCAATCCCGCCATATCAGAGGGGCCTAAGCCAGTAACGCGAGGCTTGGGGCGGGCAATTTCGAGATCATCCTCCCGCTCCCGCTGTATTTGTTCGTCGTCGGAGAAGACATCTTCCTCGATGAAGTCGTCCATCTCATCGCGCATTGGTCGCCGAGGTCGAGCATATTCGCCTGCTGCCTCTTCTTCTTCATCTGAGTTGAACATGTCATCGATGCCACGGGACGGTCGGGGACGGTCGCGTTCTTTGTGGCCACGCTTTAAGCGCTTGAATTTGGACTGTAGGCAACGGATTTTTCAGGTTAGTCCTGGTGACTTGTAGGATAGGGGATCAAACCTAGACATACCTCTGAAGCGACTGGGGGTTGCACAGCTGGGTTGAGCTCCCCAATCAATTCCAAATCTTCCTCATCCAAATTTTCATCTTCACGCTCGCGTTCTTCTCGCCGTCGTTTCTTCTTCTCTTGTCGGCGTTGGGCGCGGTCTTCAATCTCTTCGTCTTCGTCGACGATGAAACCTTCTTGGACCTGAGTTGGGTATCAATATTATAACTCCAATGATTCACTAATTGTTGAACTAGCGCGACCTACCGCGCGAGCTGCTTCCTCGTCATCTTCTTCTTCGTCCTCCTCGCTCGAATCATTTGCATAGCCTCTCTGCGGCTTCGCAGGACCTTCCCGGACTTCCTCATCGTAATCATCTGGAAGCTCCTGCTCATTCTCCTCATCATCGTCCAGCATGGCCTCACCCTCGATGAATTTGTTTGCGCTCATTTTTGGTATATTCGTATTTAAGAGTGGTTCGGTAAAGGGAGTCTTGACAGAATCGAAAGTTTTCGGAGGCAAACAGGGAAAGGAGAGGAGGAATTAAACCGGTTATCAGGCAGGACCGGCAGAAGCGACAAGAGAGAAAGAGGGGGGAAAGAAAAAGAAGAGAGAGAAATTGAAGTGGATGGCAACAATAAGAGGGATTCCTGGCCGCTTTCCAGCGCGAGTTCAAGAAAGAGCTGCTGTGGCGCCGTGTTGCTTTCACCGCCCGGGACGTGGAGGTGCAGCTAACTGTGGCTTGGTGATCACGTGTATACTGTCTATCATGACTGTATTCCTCAGGTGTATCAGATGTTTGAAGCAGTCTACATGAAAAGTATACCTGTATAGATATGCAATTGTCTCTCGTGTTGAATCCGTTTTGCTTGCTGGTCTGAGGCACGAGTCCAGAGTACTCCATTCAGCCATACGGAGCGAAGATACTTTGCACCACTCCTCCAACTTCTATAGCTTCAAGACTACATGACATTCTCCAATTACAATTCTATCGTCTCCTCTTTGCAAAGTAGTAAATCTATCACTTAATATATCTGCGTCCTTCTCGAAGTATCAAAAGTCAATTGTGCGGATTTGCACCCACCAAAACCTCCGTCTTGTTTCATCGTCGCACCATTGAGTCTTCTCTTTTTTCCTTTCGTCCACCTCCTTCTTTACAGCGTAACAACAATAAATAGAACTCTCTCTCTTTATTCGTCTGATCCCATGGAGCCTTGATTCCCTATTCCGGCCTCCCTGGTCCTCTGGTCAGCACGTGTCTCGCGATATATCTTGAACAGGACTGCTCACGTTCAGTCAACTTCCAGTCAACTTCTCAGCGCCTTAGGATCTCTCGTTCTTCTTCCACCGGGATATCATTTGTCGTCTTCTCGTGTCCACAACGGAATCGTGGAGCAGACAACTTGATTTTCGCAGCCTAAACGCCCGAGTGCGCTTAAGTCCCCCACCCAGTTATCGTCGGCGCTTTCTCCCTCCCTCCCTTCCTCTCTTTCTCTTTTTTACCTCTTGGTTCTTTTTTTTTTTTTTTTTTTTTTTTTTTTTTTTTTTTTTTTTTCTCTCAATCTCACATTCAATCCCTTGTTCTGATACTTTCAATCATCTTTTTCTCCCCGATCTCTTCTCGGGGCCACTTTCCCCAGCGATTGACTACTCCATCCGTGGTCTTGCGCTGCCCCTCCGTCCCACGATCTATCATCGGGCGCGCCCGCTCTCCGGGGTTATTATCGCTTAACTGCTATTTATTCTCTCATCTCCTTTCGTCCTTCTTTTCTTACTTTCCCCTTTTTCGTTTCTCTCTCCTCTGTCCCGCGACAGAGCGTTTTGTCGCCAACATGGCCGATTCATTCAAACCCCGAACGCTGAGGCGCAAGAATGTCAAAGGCCTCGCCCTGAATGCCGCCCCCAAACCCGAAACCCCCCAAGATGGCGATGCTCAGGCCCCCGGCGCTGCTGGGAACTCGGAAACCCGGACGGATACCTTGGAGATTGGTCTGGAATTCCGGTTGGATCTCCGGAGTGAGGATCTGGTCGTGCTGAAGGAACTGGGCGCCGGTAATGGTGGAACTGTGTCCAAGGTCATGCACGCTTCTACCAAGGTCGTCATGGCTCGAAAGGTACGAGTTATCACGCTTTGCAATTGCGCCCTGCGCTATGTCGTTGACATTTGATTTTTGTATGTCTAGATTATCCGCGTGGATGCCAAGGAAAAAGTAAGGAAGCAGATCTTGCGGGAGCTGCAAGTTGGACACGACTGCAACTCTCCCAACATCGTCACCTTTTACGGAGCCTTCCAAAATGAAGCGAGGGATATTGTGCTGTGTATGGAGTACATGGATTGCGGGTGAGTTTCTGCGATGTGGCTGCAAGCGCCGGATTTTCTCTGACTGCTATCGCGTGCGAAAACAGTTCTCTCGATAGTGTCGCCAAAGACTTTGGCCCAGTTCGCGTTGACGTGCTAGGAAAAATCACCGAGTCGGTTCTGGCTGGTCTGGTGTACCTCTACGAAACCCACCGTATTATGCATCGTGATATCAAACCGTCCAATATCCTTGTCAATTCGCGAGGCAATATCAAGCTCTGCGACTTTGGTGTTGCAACGGAAACCGTCAATTCCATTGCAGACACATTTGTTGGCACCTCGACCTACATGGCACCGGAGCGTATCCAAGGCGGTGCTTACACTGTGCGGTCGGATGTTTGGAGTGTGGGATTGTCGGTGATGGAGCTGGCTGTTGGTCGATTTCCCTTCGATTCAACGGATACGGCCGCAGGAAACCGTGCCAGTGCTGGGCCAATGGGTATTCTTGATCTTCTGCAACAGATTGTTCATGAACCCGCGCCCAAGCTTCCTAAAAGCGATGCTTTCCCTCCTATTTTGCATGAATTCGTCGCCAAATGTCTCATGAAGAAGTCAGATGAGCGACCAACGCCTCGGGAGCTTTATGTACGAGCAAGTCCTATACCTAGAAAAGGAACAAGCAAGAAGGCTAACACTTATTTGCGTTTAGGACCGAGATGCGTTCCTACAAGCCGCCAAGCGAACCCCCGTCGACCTCGAAGAATGGGCCGTCAGCATGATGGATCGACACAACCGAAAGTCATATCTAGGACCTGCGCCGCCAAAGTCCCTCAAGGATAAAGAGAAGGAGAAGGAGAAGAGGGAGAAGGCAAGGGAGAATGAAAAGGAGAAGAAGGAAAGCTCCCGCCCTGCCCCGCCGCCTAAACCAGCTCCCAGCCAACCTTCTCGCCAACCGCATCCCACTCCTCCTTCTGGCGAGATTCCGCTGAGCATCAACGACGCATCTAGCCGATACAACTATGCTCCGTCCAGCTCTTCCTCCCACTCATCTCGATCAACCCGTTCCCCGCTCGACCAAGCGCCTCTGGTGACAAGAGATGATGACCCTCGTGCCAGTCGCCCAACATATAGCTCTCACGGTAGCCCAACAACGACATTAGATGTTCCCGCCAGGCCGCAGATGGGGTTACGGTCTGCCAGTTCGAGTAACATGCGATCTCAGGCCGCGCTTCATAACACCACTCTGCCCATCCGCGCTGCTCCAGCACCCAATGGATCTTCCACATCGTCACAATCATCAAATGGAGGACCATGGCGGCGAATGCGCGACATGATGGGAGCTGCACACGGCACTTAAACCCGTACATTTCCTGCGATATGGCAATACAGCTACCATCGACCATGATTTCTGGTCCATCTTGAATCAGCCCAACTCTCTTCTCTTCTATTGTCCATTATCCATTTTGCCTTGCGTGTTCGAGTCACTATTCCCGTCAGTGAGGGCAGTGCATTGGATTCTTATTCTCACTTTTCATTCTTGCATGCATCGGTCAGGCGTACAGTACCTTTTTTTCCCTTTTCGTTTCTATGGGCTTGTCATGGGATGTGATGTGATGTGATGTGACCAAATACTGTACATGCCATATTATATACCAGATATGTTTTCGTTGTTGGACTTTGTTACGCACATTTGCTGGATGTGCAGATCTGTCTACTGCATATAAAACAATCCATACATATTCGTACATGTACATTTTTCGATTCGTCTTGTTTCTCTTCGCCCTGGTAAGAATTGATAAACACTGATAAAGTTATCTTTCTCCACCAGCCCCACAATCTGCAGGATAATGCCAAGACGATCTTCCCAGAATAGAAACCATACGGGCGTTTGTATTCTCCCAAACAATCTCGCGCTTTGGGTTCATTCTAACAACACACCAAGCAAAATCAATATGAGAATTACCACCAAAAGTAATCCATGAAATGGCAGCTTGATCAATCGCTGTGGTGAAGTCGTTTGCATTTGTGGTTTAAGTTTAACCACAAACTTTCTAAAGCACTCTAATATGATATCCTGGTCATTCTTTAGGTAGCGCTTTTTCATCAACTTCTCAAAGGTCGATGGTATACCTGCCAGAGTCTGATGTAGTTTTTCTTTTTTTTTTTT